>NW_016690504.1:381862-407292 GCF_001604755.1 Lepidothrix coronata | reverse complement strand
TCTCCCTGGAGCCTCCTCTTCTCCAGGTGACCCCCCCCAGCTCTCCCAGCCTGGCTCCAGAGCAGAGGGATCCAGCCCTTGGATCCTCTGGACTCGCTCCAGTGGGTCCATGTTCTTCTTATCCTTGGGCTACACATGGACACGCAGCCACTGGCACACGTGGAGATCAGCCCCTGGGGTTGCCTGGGCAGCAGAGGTGTCAGTGCCAGGGCCCTGGGGGGGTGGTGACATCTCTGTCCCACCGGGGATCCATCCCACCACTCAGCTTGCAATCCCAGCTCAGAGGTCCAGGCCAGGTTCTGACTTTCCCACCCCTGACCAAGGTTGACTCATTTCAGGGACATCCAAACAGGACCTACAACCACCACAGCTGGCAACAGAGCAGAGGAGGTCACGAGGAGGGACCTGTTGACTCCTTGGAGGAAATAGGAATTTTCCGAGCTATGAAGACACTGGTGACCACTTTCATTCTCTTGCTTAAGACCCGTGGTACCTGTGGTACCTGTGGTACCTGTGGCACCTGTGGTACCTGTGGTACCTGTGGCTGGACTCTTGAGGATATGGATGCACTGTCCCAGAGTGATGCACAGGTTCCTGTCGTTTCTCACAGGGCTGGGAGTCAAAGCCTTGCTCTGGAGTTGTATCAAAGCCTGTCAGTTCTTTCACCTGTGCGTTGTTTCTTCATTGTTTGGACCAGATAATCCACCACCGTTAAAGCCACAACCCTTTCTTGTATTTGCTGAGCTACAAAGCCCCACGTGCTTTATGGTCAGAGTCTGCTGAGCCACAGAACTACTGACACCTTTTAACTTCATGGGAAAATCAAGGAGAATGTGGATTATAAAAAAAAAAATTAAAGAAGAGGAAATATAAGCCAGTTAATCAGGGCAGCAGGACACTGCAAACTGTTTTTTCCAATGATTGATTGGAAGAGCTCCAATTAGGACTATGATTGATTAAATACACTGATTAAAATCAAACACCAATTGATTAAAAAACTCCAATTAATACAGTGACTCCTTCTTGTCAGTGTAGTTTAATGGAATATAGTTCTTGTCAGGAAATGTAACTTCATCCTAATAAATGGTTGATTGGGAAAAACTGGAAAAGGCCTGTATTCTGTAAGGCATTCAGTACATACAAGATCGGGCATTTAACACTCATCAGGAGCAGCTCTGCCCTCGTGGCCCAGGCAACCTCTCAGCTCTCTCCATTTCTTCCCTCTATTAAATGGTGTCATTTTTTTTATACTTGTTTCTCAGGCTTTGTTAGGCTGATTCTGCCCTTCTCTGGGTTTGTGCTGCCTGTTCCACCTGTGGTGTGGAGAGAAACCTGCTTTGTCACCAAGAATAATGTCTTAAACTGGGTCCATCCAGATAAAATGCTCTAATACAGTTAAATACACTGGTTTAACACTAAGCCTTCTTCAGCAACCTCAGCCCTGTCTGCACTTCACTTAGGCAAAGCTGAATAACTACAGCAAAAATTCAAGATCCTAAAGGTTGACAAACATTGGAGGAAAGGTGAGAAATTATTTTCAGACACCTCCTGCTGTGGGACTGGGCAAAACGGGAAATCTTGAGGCTGGAACAGTCTCCAAAGTGTTGCTCATTGCAGTTCAGGGTGAGCACCTGAAGAATGCAGCCTAGTCACAGGAGAACAAGTCCCTGAGCATCACAGGGATATAAATGAGTGAAATAACTACACATCCTTAATTAACGGGAGAGTCTGCCCCTGTGGGTCCATCCCTTGCATCTCAGATAATGCATCAAACTTTGTCTGCCCTACCACTCAGCCAGCCAGGCCTCTGGCAAAAGATTATCCCCTGGCTGTCAAATAAGCCCCAGAAATCACATCAGTCCAAGAATAAACAACATATCAACAAAGCCATCAACTGCAGCAGTAACAAACACATTCCTGTCCTTTGCTCCCCCTTCCCTGAGCCATTATACCCCTTTTTCAAACACTTTTTGGAAATAGGTTGAATGAAAATAGTTGCTGGGATTTCCCTCCTGGCCAGGGCTGTGAGAGTTATCACAGGAGCCCTGATGAAATGGCAAGAACTGCAATACGAGAAGAGATTTCTGTTCTTTTGGGAAGAAATTGAATTTTGCCAGAAACAAGACTCTGAAGCGTCAGGTCTTGTTAGACTTCCAGTCCTTCCAGGAGGAGTCCTTCAGCAAATTGGCTCATTTAAACACAACAGCCAGGAGCAGAGAGAGGGAAAAAAGGGTTTTGTTCAAGGAAAGCCTCTGTATTGTAAACAGGATAAAAGGGGATGGAGAGAGTCACTTATCACTGTCTAACATGTCCCCAGGTCATTCCCAGGTAGCATCTACGGGAGGTAAAAGGATTTCATATTCACTGCTGCCCCAGAAATCTGGGAGAAAACTGGGGGGTTTTCTCTGTCACACAATCTCCAGACCCCAAGTGCATTCACCCCCCAAATTCATTCACACCCCAAGTGCATTCAGCAGCAGCTTTCAGACCCCAGTGCTGTGTTCCCCATTGCTCTGCTCAGCCTTGTAAAGCCTGGCAGCACCAAAGGGAAAGCTGGATCCTCCAGGGTCCCCTTTGCTCTGCCTGCACCAGCCCATGTCCCCCTCTCAGATATGGGACGTGGATCTCTCTCTGAAAAATCGGATGCTCTGCTTAATCCCAGACCACCACCACCCCCCCACGTCTCTCCTTTTCCCTGAGCATCTCAACAGGCACAGAAACTCTCTTCCCCTCTTCCTCTGTCTCTTCCCCCTCCCTCTCTTTTTCAGGCACTCTTTGCATGCTTTCCTGATGCTCCTAACCGTGGTTTTCCCAACAAAGCTGAGCTGCACCCCGGGGCACAGCCAGGCCAGATGAAGATGAAGCCTTGCTGGAGCCTCCTGTGAGTCCAGCCGCAGGCCCTGGGCTGTGTGTCCCGGCTCTGACAGGCTCCAGGACACAAGCCAGACCTCCCAGCTCGCCTCCAGCATTTCCAGCCTGGGGAAGTGGGGAAGAGGAGAAGGGGAGACATGACAAGAATGTCAGAGACTCATCTATCAAATGTCTTGTGCTGTTGGGTAATGTGCTGGACACAGGGCTCCCTGGGCAAGGAGCTTTCAGAGGCACATTGCACCTTCCTGCTCATCTTCCCAAATTAAAAACACTTCTGCACAACTATTTTGGTCAGTTTTGAGACTGATTTGTGACCAGGAGACTCGCAAATGCTTGGACCATCATTCCTTTCTTCATAAATATCCCAGGTAAAGGGACATGGCAAGGGAGGGTAAAGGGGAAGGTCAAGGGAGAAAGGGGTCAAGGAACATCTCTACCATTTCACTCCCTCCCTTCTGCAATGATGCCAGGGAAATATGACAGAAATAGGAAGAAGAATAGGAATAGGAACAGAAAGAGAAATAGAAATAGAAGGAAAAAACACATCCACTGGTGAGAAGAACTGCAGCATCCCCGAGCCTGAGGAGTCTTTGAGACACAAATGACTAGAGGTTTGGAAAATATCCCGGCCAAGTATAATTTCCTCATGCTTTTATCGTTCCCTGGGTGGCAGCCAAAAGGCTGCTGGAGGTGCAGGACTGACCTGGCTGGGTTTTTGGTTATGTTGGTCCCTCCATGCCCCCAGTGCACTATAAATGTTGTATTACCACAATCACCATTAAACATAACTCAGTTCTCCATGCAGGACTGAGTTCCTCATGCCTTTTCCCTGCTGATCATGCCTGTTTGACCTTACCAAGGAAATTCAGGAAACGGGAGTAAAGAGCCTCCTCCAACAGAGCCAAGGAGTCAGAAGGGGCGAGAAATGACATTGCCTTCACAGACAGTGAACAGATGAAATTCTAATAATCTGCCAATAATATTTCCTTTTGCCCAGCATCAGGAATTTGTTAGCCTCAACTGCCTTTGGCTGAGGTAGCATCCCCCCTCAATTCCAAATCCCACAGAAATCTGTGACTTCAGGCCTTAAAAGCTCTGTCTTTGAAAATCTTTTGTATTTCTCTACTGAGCAGCCCCGTTTGATCCATAATTGTGTTAGGCCAGGTTTGTTTGGGCACTGCTGTCACCCTGGACTGGGTGCACAATGTAACACTTACATAGGGAAATCTTAAAATCTGGGAGCAAAACCGTGTGCTATTATCCTGATTTTTCCAGGGGTCAGTTCCCTGACAGTCTCTGAGATGTGTCAGTTTAAGAATTCCATCAGAATTAGACAACATCATCAGCTGCTTCAGAAAATTTTAGGCGCAGATCTCTTGTGTTTCTTCCCACTGAATAATCAGCCATTTCCTGTGTCTAATTTTGGCAAACCAACCTGGGTAACTGGAGTTCATCAGCTTAATAGGTTAATGCTGAACTGCTTCCCAAGTCAAAGCTGGATGTCAATCTGCCTCACCCTCACATTTTGTCAATATGAGGGATCTTGATATGAAACAAAAATGTGAAAATCGTTTTCATCCCCGTTCCATCAGCGGGGTAATCCAGGCATGAAGAGCTGGCCGGGCCGGGTACCTCTCCCAGGCTGGATGGGATGCTCCAGGGGCTGTGAAATGTTTGTTGTTAAACCAGCCTGACACAAAGAGGCCCCAGGAGCTGCATGCACCCACAGGATGGATGTCTTCTCCTGTCAATCCAGCCCGAGTCCCCCAAGAGGGAAAACAGGATTGTCTGAAGGGGTGAGGGGGAGAGTCCTCTGAAGGATGTCATAGAGGAATTTTCCTAAAACCTTCTCCAGTAATCTGAACTAAACCTTTCCAAGTCTCTGGTGTTACAAGAGAGACCAGGTGAAAGTGTGGGGACTGAATGGAGACAGAAAAGATGGAATTGGCTCTTCAGTCTGCCTGGCAGCTCCTGTGCCGGAGTCGTAGAATCATGGAATCACTGGGTGGTTTCGGTTGGATGGGGCCTTAAAACCCATCCAGTCCCACCCCCTGCCATGGGCAGGGACACCTTCCACTAGCCCAGGTTGCTCCAAGCCCCATCCAAGCCCAGGGGCTGCTTGGAGTGTAATCACAGCAGTGTGGTGCTTTCCAGGCCGATTCCAATGCCTAAGGAAGATTGGTGCTCTGCTCAGAGGGGTCCCAGGAGTTGCTGATAGCCCAGGAAGCTGTGGACTGTGGTGGCACTCAGGAATGTACAGCACAAACTTTCTCCTCAGGAATTTAATTTTGCCGTCTTCTCACAAGATCTTTTGGTACCTGTGAGAAATTTCACATTTCTTTGGGGCTGGAAAATATTTGAAAAGGGGTGGAGAAGCAGATTGTTCCCCATGAGCCTTTGTATTGTGTAAGAGCAAGGCTCACATCAGAGGCTGAGAAGACCCTTGGCATGGGTTTGGCTCAGCCTCCTCAGCACCAGAAGTGGGCTGGATGCCATGTCCCCTTGGACATGAGGACACGCCACTGGTGAGGTGGCACTTGCCCACCTGCCAGGATGTCTGCAGAGAGAGGGATGGTTCCTGACCGTCCAAGGCTGTGTTGGAGATCTTATCTCCAGGGATTAGCTGGCCCCTGTCCTGCTATTCTGAGCCATCCCTCAATTTGCTGCTTCTATTTCGAATTCAGAGAAGGGCTTGTTTTCCCTAAGGCTTATCTGCTTTTTCTGACCCGACTAAATGGTCTAATCACAAAAAATCTACCTCCAGCAGCCAACCTTGCATCTCTTCCCTCACACTTCAGTCTTCTCCCAGGTCCAGTTGCATTGCCCACCCCAGACTGCACTGTCAGCAGGGTTTTGTTTGCCCCACTACAAGGCAGGAGGGTTTAACAACAAAGGAGATCTGCAAAATTACATCCACCACTCTCCCCTGTTTTATTGAAGAGGAGTTACTTTATTGTTCTTTCAAGTTTGCCAGTGCTGCCTCAGTGACCCAAGCACTGGGGACATGAGAAGTGGCACAGGAGCTCCAGGATTTATTACTCTTCCTAAATGATTGTGGGTTATCCATGCTGGGAGGAATCCATAATCAGTTTAGTCCCTGGTAAACCAACATCTCCTGAACCAAGCCAGGTGTGCTCACCTGCCTGGTCATGCTGCCCACCGCCAGGGCAGCTCCACTGACAGCAGAGTGATCACACATCATGAAGAGATTAATTTTTTCAACATAGTTTTTATAATTCTTTTTCTTGCCTTTGGAAAAGTGTCTGGAATTCGTGATCATTCTCTGCTGGCCACATTCTGAATTGGCTATACCTTGCTATCCCCGTGGATCTGAATTTCCCAAGATATAGTTTTAAATCCTGCTGGATGATTTGATGAATTATAAAAAATATATAATATAAAATTATGTGCTGTAATTATACAATTGTAGAGTATTATAAGCCTCTGTTGGTAACAGGCACTCACAGCTTATCCCTGTCCAGTCACAGAACTTTCTGCATCACTTCCCTGCAGCCTCCAAACCAGGTAAGTTTTTTGTTCTCAGCAAGTGATGCAAAATCAGACTGTGCCACTGATGGTAAGAGATTTTGGTGCGTTTCCACCTGCCAAGACCCTTCTCCCAGTGTCCACATCATAAACTGGCTGGGAGAACCACTCTTGCTTCTCCAAGATGCTTCACTTACCTGTATGGCTGTTGTAAAACACCAGCTTTTTCAGCATCAGATGCCACAAGCTTCACTTCCATGATTATGAGTTAAAATTAGAAATATCACATGTGTTTTTAGGGATTTTTTTTTACTGGAAAGAAAAATATCATCATTTATATTGCAAATGCTGAGGTTAATTCCTCTGGCCTGTGTCAGGTGAGGTGATACCTCAAACCTGTGTGACAAATGACATTATCTCAGTTGTAAGGCTGAACACAAGGTTGCTCACAAAGTCTCCACTTTGAATCACCAATCCTCTATTTGAAGGGAGACAGAGGAAAAGCAGAAAGACAAGTGGCATCCTTATGTAATGGCAGCCCCATGACCCTCAGCAAGGAGAGCTGGGTTTGCCAAGGCCACATTAATGCCTGCGCTGGCCCCGGGTGCTGGAGCTCAGCCTTGGAGATTTGCAATGTAAATCCCTTTCCCTGCTCCTGGCCAGGACTGCCTTGACTGGTATCTACAGCAGCATCAGGGCCATTCCTGCATCCTGGCAGCTCCAATGTGGCAGCTCTGCCTGTCCTGTGCCCTGGCTGGCTCTGCCCTTGCCCTCCCTGGGGGGCTGAACACAGAGGGGCCGGAGGGTTTGTCGGGCAGAACGAGCTCTGTCTGCAGAACGAGCTCACATGCCCTGCTGTGAGCACACAGGGCATGGCTGCAGGTCAGTCAGGGGGGCACAACCCTGCCCAGGGAGGGATGGAGCTCACCCTGGGGTCCCCCAGTGCCCAATGTGGAACAGAGCTCACCTTGGGGTCCCACACTGCCATGGGTGGAGCAGAGCCCACCCTGGGGTCCCACACTGCCCAGGACCATAAGCTCTGTGAGCAACTAGAGACCAGTGGTGGGCTTGGGAGCTGAGGGGTTCAGCACAGGTCTCCAGCTCTTCTTCAGCTGCTTACAGCTCCTGGATGTTCCCATGGAAAGATAGAACCATAGAATCACAGAATTATTTGGGTTGGAAAGGACCTTAAAGCTCATCTCATTCCGACCCCCTGCCACGTGCAGACACCGTCCATGACAAAAAAATGCAGGTTGCTCCAAGCCCCGTCCAACCTGGCCTTGAACTCTTCCAGGGATGAGGCAGCCACAGGTTCTCTGGGCTTAGTTTTTGGACTGCTGGTTAAGGCCTGACCGTACTGAGTGGGGAGAGCTCAGCAAAAGGAGGGAGATGTGACTGCACAAGCTGCCCAGAGCACAGGACCCTCACTTCAGTGTCCCCACTGCCTGTTCCTGGCTCTGCTCCTGTGCCAGTGTCCATGAAAGGTCCTGTACACTCACACCTCCACTCCCTCCATCATTACACTACCCACAGGTATCCCACTGCTGTCCCACAGATATCAAAGTTCTCTCCGTTTCTTTGTTGGAGTATTTGAGGCACAAGGAGGAGATCCCCGTTGCCCAGTAGCAGATTTGAGGAAAGGCTTGAGCACAACTCTCTTGGCCCTGCTGCTCTGGCACTGGTCCCCACTGGGATCTCCTGCCCTCCTCACTGGGGTGCTGAGTGTTCTGCAGCCCTGCCTGGGATGTTCTGCCCGGCTGCAGCACTGCAGCTCCTCCCAGGGAGCTCAAGGAGCGGCAGTGCCTGGGGGCACTCAGTAAATGAATAAAAAAACCAGAGTCAGAAGTGATTAGGGAGCTCAGGTTTTGGCTCGGACTCTCTAGAGCCTCCAAGGCATAGCTGAGGCTCAGAACCTCATTACTTCTATAAAGTGAATTCAGTAATTAGCTCAGGTCAAAAGTTTACGACTTGGAGGCGGCTGCTGGGGAATGGTTCCTCCTGGATGTTAGGAACCAAAGTGCAGGGAGCAGAAGTTGGCACCAAGGCAAAACACTCACTCAGGGGTCCTTTGGATGGGACTGTGTTGCTGTATAGGCTTGTTGGACAGTGATGTTGCAGTGATGTCCCCTCAGAAGGAAAGACATTGCACTGGAGAAGCGCAAGGACACGGCCACAAACCCTTGTGAACCTGGGAATTGCCTCCCTGGGTGGGTTCTGGGCTGGCTGAGCCAAAATCCTACCATGGCCAGAACAAGATTTTCCAAAGCAGGCTGAGGGAGCTGGGACAGGCTGTGTCTTGCCCCCTCACCCCCACACAGCCCAGCTGAGCAGCCTAGACCCCGTGCAGGAATCCATCCCCCGGGGACAGGGTTGTCATCAGTTTAAGTAGCCAATCTCTGCTTAAATGTTTCTATGTTCCTGGTTTCAAATATAGCCCAAAGCAGCAATTCCACATCCTTTATTCATCCTATGTACAAAAGCCTTTCAGTGACTGACAATTTTTTATTTTCCAATTTCATGTAATATCCCCCACTAATATGCTATGAGACAGGAAAGCCCAGTACCATTTACTGTTCAGTCACTTTGGTTCTGGTTTTAATGATTCATCTGACTCACAGACAATCCATTTTCCTCATAATGACCAGGCCTCTGGGTCTCATCCCACTCTTAGTGGCCACTGCACCTCTGGTACATCCCATGGGGTCCCCAGTCCATATTGGCAGCAGCCAGAGCTGCCCTGCTGAGCTCTGGTGAGGAACTGGGAGATTTTCCATCCCAGCCTTTCCCTGGGATTATGCGCCCCACCATCCTGCCCACCTGGGGACCAGAACCCAAGTTCTGTGCCACACTGCCCAGCACAACCCCCTGCCTGCTCTCCCCTTTTCCTGCCTGTGCTGGAGAGAAAGTGGGACGGGGAGAAGGGAAGGGAGGGGCTGAAGGATTAAACAGGACAGACCAGAAAGCTTTGCATTTTTCCCCTAATACTCAGCTATTTAATGACTAGTTTGATGATAAGCATGAAATTAAATAGACAAAGAAAATTCTCTCATGTCTAAGAAGTCAGCAGATAATTAGTCTTTGATGGGGACATTCTGGGGTACTTTCTGCTTATTTTGTGAGGCTGATTTAATGCTGGGGCTCCCTCAGTTGTCCCTGCAGTTGAGCTCTGCTGATCTCTCCTGGCCAGACCTTGGAGAGATGCTGATGCCTTCTTTATCCAGGAGGTGCTGTTCCCCTGGAAAAACCTTCCTCAATAGGGAAAAGCTTTCTGCTCCTCTCAGTTTCCATTTCCCACGTTCATCTTCTTTCAAACTCCACAGAGTTTGAAAGAGCATTAATATGGCCTTGGCAAACCCATCCAGAGCAATAGTAACAGAAAGCATTGAAGAATTAGAAGAACAGAAATTAGAAGAATTTGGAATGCAGCTTTCTCTTCTCCCCAGCAGTGTGAGGAACAGTCCTTCAGCAGCTTTAAACCCAGATTCATTGCTCCCATACCCATTTTGTAGATGTAAGTACTTCAAGTCCAAAAGTTTTGAAAGCCAGAAAACAATCAGCTCAAAGATTCAGACCCAAACCAGCTTTGAGGGTCTGAGGACCTAAATAAGAAAACCACAGCACAGCAGATAGTGTTGACTGCACAGCACCCTGGTCCTGCCCAGGGCAGCCAGAATTTGAGCACTCCTTAATGCCATGAAAGAAAATCCCTTTCCTCCCATGTAACCACTCCTAAGGGTATATTAAGCTTTATTTTCAGGCAAATCCTGGCTTGTTATGGCAACACTTGAAGCCAAAATCACAAATGCAAACTGGCTTCAAACTGGGAGCCATGAAATCACAGGTGACATGAGGCTGCCAGAACTGAGGCTCATCAGGGGTTTGCAGGAGCATCTCTCAAAGCTTGAGGTAGGTCAAGTGGTTAAAGGAGGGAGAACTGGAAAGTATGGGAGAAGGGGAAGGAAGGGAAAAGCATAATGCAAAGCAAAAGGGACCAAGGTGACTTTAGACACTGGATTTAAAAAACAAAGCACAAGAGAGGAGAGGGAAGCAGGGCTGCTGCTCCTGCACGGGGAACTTTGGGCTCGGAGAAAAGGAGGAGGATTGGCTGACTCTGGAACCCAGCCCTGACAGCCAAGTCTGAGGGCATAGGTGGCACAAGCTGTGATAGAGTCACTGTCCCTAAAGCAGCATCTCCCCAGGTTTGGAAAAGAAGTTCTTATAATCCCAATTAAAATGTTGGAATTGGAACCGGTTCAGTGTTAAATTGTTAATCCTGACTGTCCCTCAGGTTTCTCCCCTTTGTTTTTACAGGTCCTGATTCATCAAGAGATTATCTTAGATTTTAATTCAACCATGTGCCTATTTTCACTGAAATAGAATAATAATAACAGCAGTAATAACTATTATTATTACTATTACTAGTATTATTACTTTTACTATTATTATTATTATAACTGTTATTTTTAAGTATTTTCAGACCTTAAAAGTGAAGCTTATGCTTTATTGTGAAATCTAATCCCATAGAGCGAGAGGCTTTAATGGAGCCACAAGCCAAATCTTAACTGTTTAAGACTCTTACTGAGTCAGATCTTTAGTTTCTTGTTTAGTCTTGAGTCAGGCAAAGCTCTCCCTGAGCTCTCTGAAGCTTTGTCAAAACTTCTCCCAAGGATTTTCCTTCTCTCTCCCTCTCCCTGCCCCTGTAACACACCTTCCCAGTGTGCTCACCATCCACCAAGTTAAATTTAAATGACAAATCTGATTGACCCCGTTGAAAAATTGAACTGCCACTCCACTATTTCTGCTTTGATCACAATACACGATGGGAAAAATTCCAAATCTTTGAAAACTCGCCCTTGTGAAGGACAGAAACCCATTTTAAACCCATTTCCTACTAAGCTCCGATCTCAAATACATTTTGCTGTTTATTTTTGGAGGGAGAAGACCAGCAAACTTGACAGTGCCCACAAGGAATGTCCAGCTGCCAGCAAGGTGTTGGCGGCTCTCAGGCTGCTGGGGGAGTGCTGGGAGGCAGGGAGGGAGCATCCACTCCTGGAATGCTGCTGGGAGCCCGGGCCCGGCTGGGTGTGACGGTGTCACGGACCCGGAGCAGCCCCGAGCCTGTGCATCGCCTGCGGCTACGGGAGGGCTCCGAGCTCACACACACCTACAAAGGTCAGCCTTTAATGGATGGTAAATGTTTGCAGAGACCTTTGACCAGCTCTAATGCTGCCCCTGACCGGGTAGGGGTCGGGAATGAATGACCAGCCTTAGGCTGGGCTGCTCACTTTGGTGAGCAAGGACTGTCAGAGCTGCTGCTGAACCCCCCCTGCCCGTCAGGGGCTCACCCGGCGGGTATCGAGGTGGGAGGGACACGCCTTGGGGTCACCCTCATCCTGTACAACCATCACAGAACCACAGCAGAGTCACACAATATTCTGAGTTGGACCCACGAGGATCATGGAATCCAACTCATGGGTGAAGGGCCCCCGTGGGGATCAACCCCCCGCCCCTGGTGTAACAAGCACCGTGCTCTGACCAGCTGAGCTCATCCCAGGGGAGCAGAGCACTCCAGAGCGCCAGGCTGAGTGGGAGAAGATGCAGGAATACCTGCAGATGCCTCCAAAAATGCTTTCCCCCCTGAGTTTTAAATGAGCCAAATTTGTTTGAGCCCTGTTCATTGTCAGCTGCTTCATGTGCTCAAAGATAAGGAAGCCATGGGTGTGGAGGGCTTGGATCCTGGCTTGGCCACTGAGGAAGGCATGAGAGGGGTCATGTTGCCCTCTGTGTTCTTACCATACAGCACTGGGCTCCAGTTCCCCATGGAATCTCACGCTTTAGGATGTTCAGCTTTCCCTGACAATATTGACAGTATTCTCTGCAGAAATTCCCACAGGCATTTTTTGCCAAGTTGGAAACTCCTGGAGCCCCCAAGTAAGACATTACTCACAGCAGATGTATTTTGGTGCCCACTTCGCTACTCTTTCATGTCAGGCATTTAAATTTTTCCTTCTTTAAAGATTAAAACACTTTCAAGAGACTTTCAGCTCAACGAAAATGATTCTGGTAGCCTGGGGCAAAGCTGTAAATACAAAGTGAGTGTCCTCATTTCTGCTTCCAGGCCCTGTCCAGAGGGCAGTGATGGCTCTGTTTGTGGTGCCTTGGCTGGTCTGCTTTGAGGGCTGACAGGACAGCAACGTCCATGGCTTTATGTCCAGTATTTTCCACTAGGAATTTCAGGGGGAAATATTTCACAGGAAGAGAGTTGTGAACTGCTCATTAGGGATGAGTGGGAACCAATGCACCATATCCATGATGATGTGCCATGGAGGAAACGGGAATAAAATGAAGAGGGAATGGCTGAGCAAAGGCTCCAGGCCTGGGGCCAGTTCCTCAAGGGAGCCTTGAAGTAAACACTGACTTTGTCCTCTCACTGTGGTTACAGACCTTTGTGTAGCTTCATGATCCTATTGCCAGTTTTTCATGATCCTATTGCCTGTTTGTCACCATCCTGTTGCCTTTGTCTTGGGAAGCTTGGAGACCCTGCAAGTCTTCCGAGGTGCCACCAAACTGCAAAATAACCAATGAGGAATATTTCAGCTCAGTAAATGTTTCAGTGAGTGATGAGTAACACAAGTATGTCACCAAGCCTTGTAAACGGGGTGCCAGGTCAGCAGCAACTGTTGTTAATCCCAGCTACATCCCTGGATCCACCTAGCTTTTCTCAACATCAACCATCCTGCCAACCAGGAGTCCCCAGTCCCTTGGACCTCCTCACATGTGCCCCCCGTGCTCTGTATGACTGTGCAGTGTGCCTGGGAGGATGGAGGGCTGGCAGTGTCAGATTTGAGGTTGATCACCTTTTTCTTACCCCAATAGTGTTGCCTGTTCCCTGATAATGAGGGCAAAAAGAGCATTCAGCAGAAGAGGTTGCACAAGCTGTTGTTGAGTGTCTCTAGTTTGGGAACAAGGAAGGAAAATCATCATGATTGATTTACAGAGACACTCTCATGAATCCTGCCTATAACCTGACATTTTGCATGGAGTGGACAGAAACAATAAACATGTGATTTTACTACATTTCTTATTGTCAGGTGATATTTTCCCTTTCAGGCCCCTGGATCAACCCTGCAGATTCTGCCAACCAAATCCTTGTGACTTTTAAAATCCCTGTCACAGAAATAATCTCAGTTCACATGGGAACTGGAGTATTTACTGTCGTGGCAGTGCTGGAACCAAAGCTAATGATGCACAGAAGTTGACTGGAGAGGAGAAAAGAGACCCTGAAGGGTCACTGCAGGAGTGAATACACAGAGCTTTGTGTTGCCTGTCTTTGCTTCAGGAGTCCAACCCAGATCTGACTGTAGGATGAGATACTTCAGGAGACAGTAAGTGATGGGTCCTATGGAAATATCCCATAACATATCATGGTCAGGGGCCAAGCTGAGTTTGACTCCAACAGCTCTGAAATGTTTCACCTTTCCCAGAAGTGCTTATGTTTACCTTCCCTTACTCCAGATGTTCTCAACACAGACTGTGCATCACTCTGGGACAGTGCATCCATATCCTCAAGAGTCCAGCCACAGGTACCACAGGTACCACAGGTGCCACAGGTACCACAGGTCTTAAGCAAGAGAATGAAAGTGGTCACCAGTGTCTTCATAGCTTGGAAAATTCCTATTTCCTCCAAGGAGTCAACAGGTCCCTCCTCGTGACCTCCTCTGCTCTGTTGCCAGCTGTGGTGGTTGTAGGTCCTGTTTGGATGTCCCTGAAATGAGTCAACCTTGGTCAGGGGTGGGAAAGTCAGAACCTGGCCTGGACCTCTGAGCTGGGATTGCAAGCTGAGTGGTGGGATGGATCCCCGGTGGGACAGAGATGTCACCACCCCCCCAGGGCCCTGGCACTGACACCTCTGCTGCCCAGGCAACCCCAGGGGCTGATCTCCACATGTGCCAGTGGCTGCGTGTCCATGTGTAGCCCAAGGATAAGAAGAACGTGGACCCACTGGAGCGAGTCCAGAGGATCCAAGGGCTGGATCCCTCTGCTCTGGAGCCAGGCTGGGAGAGCTGGGGGGGGTCACCTGGAGAAGAGGAGGCTCCAGGGAGATCTGAGAGCCCCTTGCAGGGCCTAAAGGGGCTCCAGGAGAGCTGGGGAGGGACTTGGGACAAGGGATGGAGGGATAGGACACAGGGAATGGCTTCCCACTGCCAGAGGGCAGGGTTAGATGGGATATTGGGAAGGAATCCTTCCCTGTGAGGGTGAGGAGGCCCTGGCACAGGTTGCCCAGCAAAGCTGTGGCTACCCCTGGATCCCTGGAAGTGTCCAAGGCCAGGCTGGCCGGGGCTTGGAGCAACTTGGGCTGGTGGAAGGTGTCCCTGCCCATGGCAGGGGGTTGGAATGAAATGGTCTTTCATATCCCTTCCAACCCAGCCATGCTGTGCCAGGACATCCACGTGTGCCTGTGTGCATGTGCCTGGCTGCAAACATTCCTGTGGTGTCCACGTGTGTAAAGAACTGTGCAGACACTTGTGTGTGTGTGGCTGTGCCTACACTGGTGTGTAGGCACTGGGCTGCACCCTTTGGAACAGGAAAGAGGAGCTTTTCTGGGAAAAATATGAAAAGCAAAGCTCCCAGCAGAGTTCTCAGTGCTCTCAGTGTGGGATTGGGGTGGGAGGCAGGGGGATGGGACACAGCCCTGCCCAAAGGAGGGACAGGCACAGGAGCTCAGTCTCCAGGCATGCAGAGGGAGGAAATAGGAGAACACAGCTAGCCAGGAACAACTGAAGAAGGTTTTGCACCATCATTCCCAGCAGTGTCAGTGTCAGGCCAGGAAAATCTGGGCTGGAAAAGCAGAGAGCTCAGCTGAACTGGGAGCAGACTGCAATCCTGGTGCCAAGGGCTGGTGGGGCTGGTGGATACCAGGGTGGATATGAGCTGGCAGTCACTCAGGGCAGGCAAGACAAGCTACCTGCTGGGTCTGTGTGGAGGGACACAGCTGGAAGCAGAAGGACACTGCTGTCAGTGCTCAGTGCTGGGAAAGCTGTCCCTGGAGTGCTGTGTTCAGTTGTGAGCTCCCAGTTCAGTTCAGTGTGGAGAAACTGGAGAAGGACCAGTCAAGGCAACCAAGATGGTCAAGGCCTAGGGCACATGATCTCCAGGAGAGGCAGAGGGACAAGGCTGGTTCAGCAGAGGTGGAGGGAAGGCAACACCTCCTCTGTTGGGTGAGACTGAGCAAGGTCTAAGAGCAGTCCATGAATTTTTGAAGGGCCATTAGACAAGGACTGACAGAGCCAAACTCTTCCCACTGGTGCCAGACAGCACAGTAAGGGTCAACAAACACAAACTGGAGCTTAGGAGGTTCAGGTTGGGCGTTAGGAAACAGCCTTCAGGAGAGTGGTGCAGCCTTGGGCCAATTGCCAGAGAGTCTTTATCCCCCAGCACTTACAGGGTTCAGTTGTACAAAGCCCTGCTTATCCTGACCTAGTCCTGGGCTCATCCCGCTCCAGGGAAGGCTGGGCTGGAGACTTCCAGGGGTCTCTTTCCACCAGCACTGTTGTGGTGGTTCAGTTTATAAGGTTCATGTTGCTCAGGTTCTGTTTCTTTGGCAGCTGCTCTCCCATGGATGTGCACTGTTCTCCAGGTTGCTGCTCTGTTACAGAGCGAAGGAGTTATCCCACCCCTCTTCCCCCATGCTCTCTACACAAGGTGGCTGCCCTGTCACAAATTCCAGCCTAGATCCTTGTTGCACAGACAATTTCTCTCTAATAATAAGGAGCCACCTTGTCCTTCCTAGAGGCCTTTTCCAGGGCTTTGACCTTGGTCCTGCAGTTCTCCAACGTGGCCTCACAGCAGAACCGCCATGTGAGGCTCTGCCTGGGTGTCATCAGAGCTGCTGTGAGCAGAATTCTGTCTGCAGGAGGTGAAAGAGGGAGGAATTGCTTGCAGTGGATCCCACTGTGGCTGAGGGTGTGAATCTGGCCTGGGGAGGACACAACCCCAGTGCTGGCAGGTCAGTGTTGTGGTGACAGTGAAGGCTGACGTGGGAGCCTCGAGCCAGGCAAGGGCCCTGTGAAGGTCCAGGACAAGGGCAGGGACAGAGATGCTGAATATGCAAAGTGGAAAGAAGCACAGAAGGCCCTGAGCCACATCTGGAGGGAGTGGTGATGTGTGGAGGCAGCGACTGGAAGGTTCCATGGGCAGTGGAGAGCACGGAGGGGCTGATGGAAAGGCCCTCAGACAAGCCAAGGGAGGTCCAACCCAGCAGTGCTGCTGTTTGCGTGCTGATGGCACATCTGACATGAAACGTGCTGGCACAAAGTGCACCAATCAGCCCCATTTGAACAAACCTGAGCTGGCACAAGGAGTTTATTCAGCTCATCGTGAGGCCGGATCACTGAAAGCCCTCCAGTCAGATTTAGCTATCACTGAACTGCAGTTGTAAATCACAACCTCCCATGTACTTTCTCCTTTCTCTGAAAAACAGGCATCAAAGGACTCTCTTGGGAGCTTCCCCTCCTACTCCTTCTATCTCATTTTTCAGTTGGAGAACTGAAAATCATATCATTGTATGGTAATTTCCCCTCCCTCCTCTCAGTTTCTTCCATTTGGCTGATGCCTTTGGACACTGTTCCAGAGCCAGGGAATATGCAAATACCATTTTGTTTGTCTTGCCTTGGGACAATGAAGGCTTTGAAATGCAGATGTGGGAGCTTCAATTTGTCTTGCTCTCTAAGAACCTACTTTCACTTTAACTCTTATGTTTTTATACAGTTCAGTAGAAGGACTCTTCCCTTTCACTTTCAGTCCCAACTGAGCCGTTAACTCTCATTCAGACACAGTGGGAATATATTTCATCTGGTCACTGTTTTTATTTGCTGGACTACATTGCAAATTGGATATTTTTAAAAACTACTCCCATTCAATGTCTTAGCAGTGAGACAGCTGTAATTCTTCCCAGAATTACACGAAGTGTGAACATTACACTCAAATACAGGTGGGAGGTGCTCAGGGTGTACAGAGCCCTCCTGGTTTAGACATGGCAACACAGGATTGTCAAATCCAAGTCAAGCCCAAGATCCTTTTAGCTCAGTGTTGTGTCCCTGGTTGTGGCCAGGAGAAATCCCTAAGGAAGGTGGCAGGAGCAAGTTGAGGAGAGCATGCAGCCCAGTCAGTGAAGCACCAGGGCACTTATGTAGCAGGAGGAACCTGTGTCAGGGCTTAAACCCAGACAGCAACTAAAACACCACACAGCCACTCACTCACCCCACACACCCAGTGGGGAGGGGAACTGAGAAAAAGTAAAACCTGTGGGATGAGAAAAGAACAGTTCAAGAATTGAAACAAAACGTGGATAATAATGACAATGATATTAATGGAAAGGAGAGAGAGGACTAAAACTCCAAGAAAATCCAGTGATGAACAACACAATTGTCACTGACCAATGCCCAACCCCCCCCCAGCAGCAATGGGCAGCTCCTGGCCAACCCCCAGTTTATGTACTGGGAATGACCTTCTGTGTTGTCATATCCCTTTGGTCAGTTCAGATCACCTGTCCCTGCTCCCTCCCAGCTTCTTGAGCACCTTCTTGCTGGCAGAGCCTGGGGAACTGAAAGTCCTTGGTTTAGGGTAAGGACTGCTCAGGGACAGTAAAACATCGGCGTGCAACCAACAGGACTCTCAGACTAAGTTCAAAACCCAGCACTAAGAAGAGAATTAACTCCATCCCAGCCAAAACCAGGACAGTCTGTAAGTTTGGCACCTCCCTAAATGCAGTGAATGTATAACTGAGAAAGGACCAGTGCAGAAGAGGGTCACCCACGTGTCAGCAGGGACCTCATCCCTCGGGAAACACCCCTGGAGAGCTGTGCCTGTGTGATGGCCCAGCCCCACCCTGTCTGTTGTGTGACAAGCCACGGTGCCCTCTGCACAACCCTCTCCCAGCAGCACAGTGGGCACAGCCCTGTTTGAATTAACAGTGAGGGCTGGGCCAGCTCCACTGAGATCAAACTCCCTGTGGGCTTTCCATAAGTGTCTCCCACATTTTTGTGTAGTTGTTTCAAGGGACGACTGTCCAGCTGTGTGGCCTCTCCACCCCTGTACCCCAGTGTACCTTGACAAAGCACCTCCACAGCCTGGGGAGGTTCAGGATGAGAAGCTGATCTGGCAGTGCCACCTCGAGAACTAAGCCAGTCACCCACTGTGTCATGACCCTTCCTGATCCAACACTTCAGTCCCATCCAAAGCCTGGCTGGTGACACAACCCCCAGTGACCCAGGGCTGACCCACAGCTGCTCAGCTTCCTACAAATCATCTCCCCTTTGCCCTCCCCACAGCCACCCCAGCCACCACCAGTGATTCATTCGGTCCTTAACATAATTTCACAGGAATTTCCCCCCACCTGCCCATGCCTGAATCTTTGTGATCCATTTTTACTCTTCACTGAAGAGTTTTCAGTTATTCCAGAAATCTTTTCTGCCTTGAGTCCTTGAACTGCAAGTTCTGGAGACTGGAAGATTCACCTGTGGAAGTGCCCTACCTACTTGCCCTGCTCACATATTCATCCCTGAGATCTTTAGGTGGACTTTTAATCCAGAATAACTGTTAAGTTCTTCTGTCTGCCTTGTTTACTCATTAAACTTCCTCTGACAAGCACATGGATAGGTTATTTCTAGCCCTTGGGACAAAATTTTTCTGTGTCTCATCATCCCACTCAGAGACAATTATTGTATTGGGTTAACTTGGTTTAGAAGAATGTCACAGATTGAATTCTTAGCTCAGTTCTACCTGAATTTTCTTATAACTCTATTCCTCTGTGTGGCAAACCAGGTTTTATTTCAAGTTCAATTTTCAGCTGTGAGCTCAAATTTTCTAAGGAATCTCTTTTTTGCTTCTGCTCATGTGGTGCAGTGTTTGAGGACGCTGGGGGAACTCAGACATGGGCCAAAAAGAGCTACAAAAATACACAGGTAAGGATTCACAGCATTTCTTTACCAGTTCACTCTCAGAATCTCCAACACGCTGCTCTCCACCATGTTGATCCATCACAAAATCTCAGGTTAAAAAAAGACCCTCTTACCTCTGATTCCTCCATGAAGATGCACGTAACTTCCCTGGAATTCTAAAAGCCTCCCATGATAAGCTTTTGCCCACACAGCTGA
Organism: Lepidothrix coronata; assembly: GCF_001604755.1. Lineage (NCBI taxonomy): Eukaryota > Metazoa > Chordata > Aves > Passeriformes > Pipridae > Lepidothrix > Lepidothrix coronata. The sequence continues at coordinate 387,781 of NW_016690504.1, read as the reverse complement.
CTCCCCCACCCAGACCTACGATCAAGTCCTGGAAGGAATTTTTTTGATTGATCAGGAAAAAAAAAGAATTATATGAATGACAATCTGTGATTGACCAGGATGTAGGAGCCAAGAGTCAGAAAGTGGCCAGATGTTCCCCTGTGGAAGGGTGCAGATGTGATGAAGGAATCTCTCCACACGTTTGTCCTTCCACCTCTTCACTCTGAGCCCTCTCTGGGACCCAGCAGAGCCAGTGGAGCCTCCGAGGGCTCATCACAGCCCTTCCTGCAGATTAATCTCTCATGATGATTAACAAACACCCACAGCAGGGGCATTTCTGCTGCTAACTCACAACGAGCTGCTGGGAAGTGCCAAGACAGTTTGTGGTTTGACTCTTGGCTTTCAACCCCCTTCCCAATCCCGGTCCCGACCCAGCTCGTGGTTTCGGTGTTGTCCCCATGACTCCCAGAGGGGCAGAATTCAGCCTCACTTCTTTGCCCTTGCATTGCCTGTTGCCTGACTCATTACCCCACGGTATCCTGTTTTGTGGGCAACTCACTCCTCACAAATTCTGGATCCAAGGTTGTACATGGCTGAACACCTTGAATTGCAGTTTTGTCACCCCTGCTTGAACCCCTCAAAAACCCTCACAAAAGGGCCCAGGAGTAGATTTCCAGCACAAGTCAGGTCTGAGGAAACAAAGGCTCCAACAGGAAGCAGAAAACAAAATCTGACAAGTAAAAAGTGCTTAAAATTAACATACAATAACAGATCCTTTTCAAAGATAATTTAGGGGAAGTTTTCATGAGGCTCTGGTTGTTATCTTTTAATTTCTTGATACATTTGTTCATTGTTGCTCTGAGTTCTCCAGGATTTAAGGATGCTTGGAACACATTCTGTAAAAGAAAAGGAAACACTCGGTATCTCAGGGTGAAATTACAAAACCTCTTAAATATACTTTCAAGAATAGAAACAGCCTTGTTAAAAGCATGAACTGCCAGTGCAGTGAAGGGTGAAATGCAATAGGAAACGGACTTGATAAAAGGATAATTCCAGTAAATGAATAACACTTCCCTTGTATCACACAAGATCCAGAAGGCTCACTTGATAAAAATAGCAACTGCAGCCCGTGTTCTGAGAGGCTTTGCCGGCAAACCCGAGTGGGAGCCTGTGGAGAGGGAGCTTTGTAGCCAGTCTGGGTGAAGAGTATGAAGCCTCATGAGCCAAAGCAATCCTGGATGACCAGCAGAACTAAAAATTGTTTCAGTTGATGTCACTCTTGCCATTGAAAACATCACCCAAATCATCAAGAGGAGAGTGCAGGGGAGTGTCCGGGGCCTGGCACCACATGGATGGGATTCATCTCCTTCTGGAGCTGGAAAGTGAGATGTCAAGGATCAGCCTTAGGTTCTGCTCATACTCAGAGAAGGAAAAAAACCTCAGGGCAACTCATCTGGCCCTTCTTAGAGACTGTTCCTCCTCTGTGGGCCTGATTCTTCCACTGTCCATAAAGGGAGCCCAGAGCTCAGGTGAAGATGTTGAATTAGTTGAGAAAGGTCTGGCAAAGAGCCCTCACCATGTCACACAGAACCACAGAATATCCTGAGTTGGGACCTACAAGGATCATGGATTCCAACCCCTGGCCCTGCACAGACACCCCAACAATCCCACCCTGTCCCTCACAGCATTGTCCAAACCCTCCTGGAGCTCTGGCAGCCTTGGGGCCGTGCCCACTGCCCTGGGGAGCCTGGTCAGTGCCAACCACCCTCTGAGGGAAGAACCTTTTGCTGAGATCCAACCTGACCCTGCCCTGGCACAGCTTCATGTCAGGACTCCTTAGGAAGGATGTTTGACTAAATGGCAAGTCTTGAAATGGATTATCCTGGAAGTGGACACTGTTCAGTTCTTGCCAGAAGGGATGGGGAGTCCCACCTGTATTTCATGGCTGTGACTCTACCTTGGCACTTCACTCTGGATTAATCTTTTTCCTCTGCTCTTCTTTTTCTACTTGCAGAAAGCTGGCTGTGAATTTGAGGCCCGGCAAGAGACTGTGGATGTGGGGAAGTGCAGGGCAGGGTCTGCAGGATGGCAGTCACAGCTCCAGACAGCACCCAAAATGCCAGACACACCATTTCCCACCTCCCTCCAGTGCCAAGCTTTGCAGCCAGGCTCTGGAGGCACAGCTAGTGGTGATGATTAGTGGGTACTCAAAGTCAGATATGAACATGGTCCTATGGCCACAGGGGTCAGAACAGACACATTAACACTGGCCACTGACACCCAACACACTGATCAGCCCTGCAGAGGAGGGAGGTGTGTGAGCTCACTGGCTCCAGTGTATTCAGAGCTAAGGGATGAGCCCCATTCCACCAAAACCACCTCACGTGGAAGGTGTTTTCCTAATCCCATGAAAATGTTTGTATTCCAGTGGGAACAGGAGCTACAATGCACTGATTTTAGAGGTTGGAGGTGTTAGGAACGAGCATGGCAAGCAAGGAGACCATTTTGTCCTCCCACCTTGGGAGAGGTGTGAAGGTCCTGCAGTGAATCTCTGTGGCCTGGTGCTGGCAGGTGATAGACACTCACTGGACAAAAGCCAATGCTCTGCCCTCCCTGTGGCTGCACTGCTGCTGAAAGGGAGTGAGGAGGAGAAAGGCTCTGGCCTGCCAGGCCCTCTGAGGAAGTGGCCTTCTCTTCCAGCATGGCCAACCTCTGTAAAACTCTTCTTCAAGCTGCTCTGCTGGTGGCAGAAGCAGCTGGAGCCCCTTCTGAGGTCAGATAGTGGAATTTTAGCTGGAGGCACTTTTTGTCTCAACAGAGATGCCGCCAGTTTGTTCGGCTGAAAGATCTAAAGTCGGGGCCGCTGCAGCAGAAATCCACGTGCTTGGGCCAACCACTGCCCACCCACCCTGGAATGACTCCAACACACTCCCCAGACCCCCCAGCTCTTGTTTAATCTTTAATGCACCTCCAAGTGCCTCAGGGTGGACAGCACAGCACGAGATAGCAGTGATGATTAGCTGCCTGACCCCCGTGTGTGCTGGGCACTGGGAAGTGCTGACCCTCCGTCGATCCCCAGCGTGTCCTCCGGGCAGGAGGAGTCATTAGTGGCAGCTCACGATGGAGGAGCCTGAAGTGCCTCTCACTCTGCTGGATGCAGGCACATGGAAAAGCCACAGGCACAGCAGACCTGTCCTACCTGTTCCCACTCTCCGTTTGGCTGTTCTTAGGTGTCCAATGGAATAGGGAATGGGGGAGGGATGAACAAGCGTGCCCTGTGCACAGCCCCTGCAGTGCTGGCCTACATCCTTCTCTTCCTGGGATACCTCAGGACAACTGTCCTGTCTACAGCCTGTCTACAAGCCCTGACATCTGCCCAGGAACTCACACAACACCCTAAAAGTTCCAGGAGTGAATCTGGAGACAACTGCTTTACCCAGCCCCTACATCTGTGCTCAGTTTTGGTGCAAGACAGTGGAAAATACAGGGAGGGAAAATCATCAGCAGAGGCACTGGCCCCCACCAAAGAGGAACTTCTCCAAAGCTGGAGCAATCCAAGGTCTAAGGTCAAGCATCGTTCCATATGACAAAAGGTGGGGTTGACAACAACAGTGAGGGAACTCAGACCAGGAAAGACAACAGAGAACAGCAAAAGGAACAGATTTTATGGCCAACACATGAAATAAGGGAACTTCCCTCTGACCAAAGGATCATTTGGGACAACAAGAGAAGGGAGTGAGAACCCAATGGTGGAAGAAGGAAGAAGAAAGAAAATGAAGAGATAAAGGAGCTTAAAGACAACTGGGTAGCTTCACCTTTATCATGTCCCATGGGCTGGACACCAACAGGGCAAAGGCTTCCCCTTCTGTTGTTAATTTATCTTTGAATAATTTAAAGTAATAATTTTATAACAATAAATTATTATTATTTATAATTATAAATAATTTATCTTTTAAGATGACTTCTTAAATAAGTTAAAGGGGAATAATTTCTGTAAGAGAGAGCAACTGGTTAAGCACTCCAGAGAATGTGTTTTGTGCAGGTTCTATCCAGGGTCCATCTGCTCTGAGTGTGGATGAACAGACTTACGTGGCAGGAAGAAATTACCCAACTGAAAATATCCCTCAGGATACCAGTGCAAGAGCCTGGAGTAATGAGAGCTTTGTTGGGAGAGATTTACTGAGGTCGTATGTGGCGGTCCCAGGATCAGGAACACTTGAACCAGCGAATTGGAACAGAAATGAATACCTGCAAATGCTGATGCTCAGAGCAGCCTCAGGCATGGGCAGATATTTGCAATAGGTATCAGACCCAATAGGATACTCACTGTGATCTGAGTGCCTGTCCCAGGGCAGTGATGAACCCCTGAGGATGTGCAGGGTATGGCCTCTCACTGAGCCCATAATCTTTCTGTTCTCCACATTGGCTCTGGGTCACAGAGGAATGTGTCATCTGCTTCTCTGTTCCTCCTCCAGTTGCTTTGATAAAGCAACTGTTTTCCTAAAACCCCTGAATTCTGAACCAATTTGAAACGAGTATTTATCTTGTCTTTTAACATGAGGGAAGACCCCTTGGTTGGCATCACCTACAGGTCCAGAAAACAAGTTCTTTATTCTAAGACCTTAATGATTAAATAAGGAAGGGTCGTTGGTGATGGCTCTGCCCTTACTTGTCATCCAGCAGCCATAGAGGGTCAGCCCTACTGGATGAAAAAGAGTTACTATCACTGTGATCAGAAAACATCTTTCAGGGTTGCAGTCCTCTCCTTGCCCCACAGAACTTAAATTACCCTCCTCAATCCCACCACGTGAATGCCAAACATATTAACCACAAGCCACCACTAGACTGAAGGGATCTGATGGGCACAAATCTTCTGCATTTGTGCAGTTCCCCTCTTCTTTCTCCCCCCTGCTCTTCCCACCCTCTGGATATCTCCCTTCTGGTTTTCACGGCTGAGCACAGCAAGGTTCAGATCTGGTCAGTGGCTCACTCTACTCGTAAGCTTTTCCTCTCCCCCGATGCTTCCAGAGACAAACTCCAAAGTTCCAGTGGGATGGGCTGTGGGGAGTTTGTAAATGTGCATCTTCCCATCCTATACTCCTGAATTACATCTCTCTTCCATTACACAATGTCTGGGACACAGAGCCATGCCCCAGGATATCACTGCTGTTTCTGCCTTGGCAGTGCCTCCAGCTTTGTGCTATTAACACATCAAATTAAGACACAGCTGACGTGGACTATTCCCCAAAAAACAGCTCAGCTCCAGGGGGAGGGTGTTGTTACCTCTGGTACCTGAAAACTGTGAGAGAAGTGGATTCATATATCTTGTTTTCACTTGAGTCACTGGAGTAGGTCAGAGAAGCACAAGTTACCTCTGATAAGGTACCTCCAGGGAGTGATTGTGAAGCTTCATTAGGTAACTTTGTGCAACATCCCTGGTTCTGGTATTATGAGAATTTGAATTATTTAATCATTAAGATCTTAGAATAAAGAACTCGTTTTCTGGACCTGTAGGTGATGGCAACCAAGGGGTCTTCCCCCTTGTTAAAGGACAAGATAAAAATTAATTTCAATTTGGTTCAGAATTTGGGGTTTTTAGGAAAACAATTGCTTTAACAGACACTTTGACTGGTCTGTTACATTTTTCCTCAGACAAACCAGTGTTTTAGCCTAATCACTTCTTCAGTGACATGTTCCATCAAAATCCTTTGGTTAAATACTGAGATCAAATATACAAACCTACAGCCACTCACATCACCTTATTCTCCCTGTTTTTACCCCAGGACACTGATCCTCTCAAGGCAAGCAGGACACTTTGCTAAGAGCTGAATGGTGGGGTGACAGAACCACCCAGAGTTCTGATGTAAAATGATCAGCACAGCTCCAGAAGGACCTTCCAGTGGTGGAAACTTCCCTGCCCCACCATTGTTTTTATCAGTC
>NW_016690504.1:377885-381828 GCF_001604755.1 Lepidothrix coronata | reverse complement strand
TCTCAAATCCACATTTCATCTTTTATTCCTGGCAGATGTAAATTTTAATTCATATTTTTAATTTAAATTTTTTGAATCTTCTTTGAAGAATCACCAACTTGTCAAATACTGTCCAGTCAAAAATTAATCTCCATTGCATAGATAGTGCAACAGCATTAATCCAGAGATATCAGCTTAAATCAGGGGTGGGTTTGCTCTGTAAGACACAGGTGTCCAGTCTAATCCAGTATCAAAATCTGAGACTGATAAATGGAGCAACTGTTGTTGTTCCAAAAACCGAAATGGAGTCATGATCAACATCCCTCCTTTACAGGGAACAGAGATCTAAAGCAGTAGCAGATACAGGGAAAGACAACACTTCACACGAAAATGTGTCTGAGAGACTGAGAAATAATATTTTAAAAATTCAGAAAGAGGGAAATGAGGTTTTAAAAAAGTAAATGCCACATCCAGGCTGTCTCCCTCAGGAAAGCCAGGAGGTAGAGATCCCATGGGATATATGTGGTGTGGGTGCTTCTTCACATATGTGAGTTACAAAGGACTGGTTCTGCTCCGAGCTGAGACAAGTTTGGGGGTCTCCTGTTTTACAGAACTGAGTTTGCTGAGCTGCAGGAGTCGCAGTGGCAGCTGATGTTGTGAAGTCAGGGCAGAAGCAAATGTGTTCCTCCAGCAGAAGTTAATCAGGATTTCTGTGACCAAGTCGAGTGGACCCATCACAAGAATTTTCTTCCTGTCACACAAAGGCAATGAGGAGCAAGGGACTTATATCTCCATAAAAGCAACTCCAGCAGGGCATTCAGTTCTGGTTTAGGGGTTGGGTGGGGGTTCTTTTCCCTGACTGGAATGGCAGAAATTGCCCAGATAACTGTAGAAACTCACTGTTATCTCTGCTCAAGCCACAGGCTTGTCTTATCTCTCCCCCAGTGCCCCACTGTGCAGCTCCTACCAGCTCCCTGTCCCCCCCATACTGTTCACTCCCTCCCTGTAGTTTTGCCTTTCAATATGTCCTGAGGAATCCAATAAAGGCTCCTGCAGGAATTTGTAGCAACACATTCCTTTTCCATCATCATCTGCACTTTGAGCAAAGCTCTTCTCTTATATATCTCTTCTGACAGAATATGAAACCACAAGTATTTTAAGCTGAGACAAAGAAGGCAGAGGGCTGTAATCCAAACTGACAGCAACATTATTAATTGGGGAGGAAGAGGCTGAGCAGAGCAGATTGCTCAGAGATCTGAGAAATGGCCTCGTGGTGGGAGGGGGCTCCCAGGTAGTTCTGGGCACGGTGGATGGGCTGCAGAGCCTCACCTGGAGGACACCTCATCAGTCCCCAAAGGCAATGGTAGGAACAGAGATATGAGACCACACAGGGCTGAAGTGCCCCCACTCCCAGCATCTGCTTTCCTTCAGAGCCTGCTCTGGATGCTCTTGCTTTGATCAGATCCCCGGTGAGGGGGGCAGGCACTTTTTTCACAGTGTCTCAGTAAGATTTTTACCAGCTCAGGGCCCTTTCTCTGACAGTGCTCGGGGTTCTCCTGGGTGCAGTTTTAGGATCTGTGTGTTCAGTAGCAGGATGTGCCATCCCTGGGTCCTGATTCCTCTGGAAGGTGAGCTGGGCTGTGCTGACCTGGAACCCACAGTTAGAGAGGGGGTAAACATTTCAACACTGCAGTGGACCCCCCTCTACATTCTACAGACCTGTGCACTGGGATAAAACCCACTTACACAGCCATGCACTGGGATAAAACCCACTCCTAACACTTTTTAAGCTGATGGAGAAATAAGGGAGTTACATTCAGGAAGTGCCTGCTGGGGACCAAGTGAAGAAGTTCATGCTCCAGGGTCTGCTCAGTGTTTGCATGAAGTGGATGAGTCCAACCAGGCTATTTAAATAATCTCTATTATAATGTAATCCAAGGTATTGTTTAAGCTTGGCTCTGGTTTTAATTGTACAAGATTCTTCTGCAAATTTTGCTAACGATAATTTACACTGGTCCTATCACCAGTAGCAACAAACCCTTCTGTGAACATCCCTATTAGAGAACTGTTCCCTTGTGATGCCTTTGTTAGTCTGTTATAGTGATTCACAATGGGCAATACATTTTTTTAACTTTTAAAACAGAACATATTGTGTCACTACGTCAGTTGAATGACAGAAAGTGTCCTTCATACCTAGAAAAGAGGAGCATGTGCTACTTAATTGATCAAAGAGGGAGATAAATGGCAGACATGGAAGGAAGGAGGCCCTGGACAGCTGCCTGTTTATTCTGATGGTAATGGATGATGTGAGGCAGCAGTTTGGAGCTGAAGACAGATTTATATTCCATCTCATGTCAGCTTTTCCATCATTTTCTGGACACCAGTGAAACCAGTCCACTATTCAACAGGACCTTTCCCCTCCTCCCCAGAACTTCTCCAGTAACCCAAGTCTTGTTAAACATCACTGCTGACGACTCCAATCTTCCCAAGCAACTCCTTTTAACTTCCCAACCGTGATTTATTAGACCCAGTCCCTACAAAAAGATGTAACATCTCCTGTAGAACCCCAAGGGGTAGGAAGGAGCTGGTTGTTGCAGTTGAAGGCAACTGCATCATCACGTCACTGACCTCCAAGTCAGGCCTCTCAGAGGGCTGCAGAATTCCTGTATTTCCATTTATTAGCAGACAATGTTTTCAACTGATGAGAAGTGAGTCAGTTTTCATTTACAGCCTCCAGTCACAACAAGCCTCTTTGGTCTCATGCTTTGGAATCTGTATCTTTCTTTTCTTGCATTTGATTGCTTTTTAAATGACCAAATTCCTCCCCTGGGACGAGCAAGGCAGCCAGAGTGGTGACCTGACCAACCACAAGGGTGTCAGTGGCTGTGGGACAGGTTTTGTCTTCTCAGGGGTTGCCTTGCAGGATCATCAGGAGATTGGACCCTGCAGCCACGCCAGACCAGCCAGAGTTCAACTCCCAAGGGAGGTGAGGTTGGAAAATTGTGCCTCGTTCACAGGCTGAGGGGTTGGCTGAGAGCACAGGGACAGCTCAGGGTGGTGCTCTGAAGGTGGTTTTCCTTCCCAGTCAGAATCTCTTCAGTTACTCTGGAAGAGCTTTTTGGAGGTTTGCATGAATTCTTATTGAAATAATGGAAAAATCTCCATGGCAATGGTAGACAGCCCAGGATCCAATGCTCCTGCAGTGTTCATTACTCCTCCCAAGCCCCAGGGTGCTCTTGGGTCAAACTGAATTTCCCCTCCCCACAGAGGTAGACTGGAACAACATCACTCCTTGAGCTGGGATTCAGACTCGTACTCCAAAACTTCCTCAGGAGTGCACAGGCCCTCCCTTCTTAATATTAATATTAATGACAATGAATATTTGTGTTACATGAACTTCTGGAGGCCTGGTATTGGCCTGGGCCCCTTTGTGCTGCCCAAAGCAGAGCAGCTGAGGAGCTGCCCAGGGTCACAGACACAGCAAGAACAGAGCTGGGCAGGTGATCAGAGTCACAGGATATGCTCAGTTGGAAGGGACCCACAAGGATTTTCCTCAGGATTAATTAGGAGAGGAGGTAAATATAAATTATTAAGTAAACCATTTTGGAGTTAAGGTCAGGTTTGTGTCAACCCGAGTTTCCAGAACTTCTGTGGAGCTCCTGGGTGTCGTATCAATATTCCCATTCCTGTCTGATCTCACATCTCCAGGCTGAATTTCCATTCAGTCCCTGTACTTTGTTTCCTGGTTAAATGTCCTGGTGTGCCATGGTCACACCACGACCTCAGGGATTGTAACCAATCCTGAGAAGCCTCCTCTGGGAGGAGAACAGCTTCAGAACACAACCCTACAGTCACTGGGAGTGGATCATTTACAAGGAATTCAGAAACCCCACTCCCATGTGGGAGAGTTGTCCTTCTTGCCAAGATGTCCTTCAACATGCAACCCTTGCCAGCCAAACTACAC
>NW_016690504.1:210782-377555 GCF_001604755.1 Lepidothrix coronata | reverse complement strand
GACCCACAAGGATCATTGGGTGCAGCTCCTGGCCCTGCACAGGCCCATCCCCAGGAGTCACAGCCTGTGCCTGAGAGTGTCATCCAAACCCTCCCGGAGCTCTGACAGCCTTGGGGCTGTGACCACACATGATGTTGGAGTGGTGGACCAGAGGAGAGCGTGGCCATTCTGCTCTGCCCCCTAAAACTTTTCCTGGGATGCTGGGGACTGAGGGCTGGGGGGGACATTGGGGTATCTCTGCACAAACAGCCCAACAGTGCCACTGTCTGTCTGTGCAGAACTCTCTGACCTTGGGCGATGAGCCCCAGACTGGAGCTCCTGTTCAAACCCGAGCCAGCTCTTCATACAGCCCAGGTGGGAGGAAACACGAGCCCTGGCTGGTAGCTCTGGCTCCTGCTGTGTCCCCCTCCCCCTGCAGCAGCCCCCCCCCCCTGGGGGGAGCAGAGCCCTCGGTCCCCCCATCACCTGCCCAGGCTGTGGCTCCCAGAGCCTCTGGGCACTCAGGGAGAGCTGGAGAGCTCATCACAGGGGGAGGGAAATGTCTTTTAGGAGATTTTTTTGGGTTTTTTTAATGAAATGTGCTAGTTTCAGGTGACCTCAGGGTGTTTTTGGATAGCAGGGAGATCCTTCTCCCCTTCTCTCAAGTCAGTAACACAAAAGCCCCAACCTGGATCAGCACAAGCTACTGATCTTTCTTTCCCTGTTTCTATTTCCCTCCCATGCTGCTTGTCCAGGCAAACTAACAGGATTCTGCTGGAAAGGTGGACGGGAAATGGTTTCCCACCTCATCTGCACTTGTGACCTGGCTTCTGCTCTCCCCGTGGGAGGGTTGTCCCCTTGGCTGGGTGATGCTACAGATCCTTAGTCCCAATCTTGCTGCTTTTTTCTTTTCCTCTGTTTCCTTCTCTCCATCTCTAGACCTGCAGAATTCTGGGAGTGGATTAAACACCTGGAGAACTTGTTCCAGAATTGAAAGAGAGGAAACCCAAAACAAGCCTGATTTTGGACTGTAACTGAGATGCACAAAAGGGACAAGGACCTATTTATATCTCCCAGCTCTCAGGCACCAGCTGACTTTCTGATGGGAATGGGAGTCTCTGTACGAGCATTGACACCAACTCACACCCTGCTGACAACTCTTCAGGGCAAGTACAAGTCCCAAAAGCTGGAGAGCCTTGCAAATGAGTTTAAACCACAGCTGTGGCCACACTGGGACCTGGGAGACCCACAGCAGTTCTCCTTTTCCACACAAGGTCCTTTCCCAGGGTCCTGAGCTGCCTGGGAGCAGGGCCTGGCTGGATGTGGCCCTACCTGCCCTGCTAACCCCAGCCATGCCCCCTTGCTCCCGAGGTATTTTTGCTCTGGAGTTTGCCTGGGGCAGTGCAATGCCATGAATAACTTTCCTGCTAAAAGCAAGAGGGGATGGAGAAATGGAAGAGGCAGGTGGGGTTTGGCAAGAGCAGCACAGGGGAAGAGATAAAGAATTTGGGTTGAGTCGGGGGTGGGGGAGGGAACAGAAACTGGATGGAAACCAAAGGGAGTAAAGGACATTGGAGACCAGCCAGATCAGGCCAGGCAACAGGCAAGGAAAAGGTGGTATCAAAGCAACTACAGGGCATGGATTTGCATCTCTACAGCAGGATCAGGCAGGATTAGATCCATGGCAGAGCCTTTCCCAGGGCTAAGGTGACTCAGAGAGTAACTGATTTAATAGGGAAGAGCTAAATCCAAGGGGATCTCCTCATGGAGATGTTTCAGCAGCACATGGTGCTGCCTTGCCCAGCTGCTCCATCTTGCCCATCCACAGAGTCATGTCCCCAGACCTGCCAGGCTGGATGGAGACCAGGAAAAGTCCCCAAGGAAACACTTGGAGCAGCGTGTGCAGCTGGGGAGGTGATGGGATGGCAGTGGGAGGGAAACTCAGCAGAGCTGTGGAGCAGAGTCTAAAATCTCTCTCCATAAGCAGGGGGCTGTGGAGGTGCAGAGCACTTGGAATGTGAGAACACTCGTTCCTCTGCACATGATGTTGCACCTGGTGCTAAAGCAAATGTCTTGTGGCTCAGCACGTGCTGGACCAAGGATCCAACAGCCAATATCCATTCCCAGCTGCCCGGAGGACGTAGGGAAGCAGTTGGCAGCACACAGAGCAAAGGTGACAAAATCTAAGTGCTGAGTTGAACATTCAGCCAAAAGCAGCCCTGGGAGAATATCTGGGTTCTGCAAGGGCTCCAAAACAGGGCCAGCAGCTGAGCAGTTCTAAGGAGCTATTTGGGACCTGTCCCATGTAGCCTTAGGAGCCGTTTCTGCATCCGAAATGGTTCACCAACAGATATCAACAATGTCATCAATATCTGATAGGTCTAAGGCATCACTTTCTACAGCCCTGATATTCTACCAAGACAAAGAGGAGAAGAATCTCCAAAATTCTCTGGAAACTATTTGTGACACTGCATTAAAAACCAGCAGAGAAATGTAATTTCAGGGGGAAAATATACACCTTGCCAGGAAAAGAGGAGTATCAGGAAGTACAGAAAACTTGGGACGTGTCTCTATGCATGGACAAAAGGGATACAAAAGCTTCAGAAATTTATATTTTGATGGGTAGCTTCTCTGAAGCCTGGATGAAAAAATGTCTTATCTATAGACATTCAAATTTACAGTTGTTGTATCACATGAGGTGCTGATAGGAAAGGATTGGTTGACTGGGATCTGGCAGAGACAATCCATCCCTCACACAGACCAGGTTTATAATCCAAGCCTTGGGACAAGGTGGGTGCTGGAAGTCAGAGTCAGGCCAGGTCCAGGAAAGCCCGGAGAAGGTTTTACACCTTCTGTGTTTCAAACCTGAGGCCTGGCAGAAACATTTCCCCAAAGCCTTTCAGACAAGTGCAGCAGAAAGGCATTGGCCAACACACCACAGGCTGCAGAGGCCCCTGTCCCAGGCACAGTTATGGGATTTCAAACTTGCATAAGCTGGGAAGCAGCAAGTGGAGTTCATCTGTCCTGAGCATTTAAATCAGATGACCTGCCTGGGAGGGACCTGCTTCTTCCCCTGGACTCAATCATATCTGCAGCTTAAGCTCTGAGACACCTAAGGTTAGGTTGGAATCCCCCAAAGAAGTCAGGTTTAGAAAAGTAGAAGCTGACAGGCTCACAGACACAGCCAAGGACGTGTCCTGGGTCCTGGCTCTGCCACTGCAGAACCCAGAGCACAGGAGCAGGTTTTGCAGGAGCTGGGCAGGTGAGCCAAGGCTCTGGGGGGGTGGGCACATGGATCTCCAGCCATGGGGTTGTCCCCTCACCCCCTGTGTCAGAGCAAACTCTGGCACTGAGGAACCTGAGCATCGGGTGGTGTTTCAGCATCCAGGTCATGGACAGGGCATGGACAGGGCAGGAGCCATGGGAAGGACACACAGCTCACACTTTGCTGCTGTCTCTGGAGGGGATGTTGGATTTACATAAGAGTTTAGATGCAGTTGTGGAGGAGAGGGAAAAACTGCTTTCTTGGGAATTGCCAGAGTCACCCAATGCTGGTGTTACCCTTCACATGAAACAGGACTGTGATTTGTGCTATTTATTAATTGTTTCCACAGAGCTGCTGCTCCCCCAAAACAATGGGACCTTGGTCACCTGTGATGCTGCTCAGGAAAGCAAACTGACCTGGAAGACACTGATCCCTCAAGGTATTTCCAGTATTTCCCATATCTAAGGTGTGACTTGCAAACTACCCCGTGCTTTTTCATAGAATCACAGAAAGGCTGGAAGGGACCTTAAAAGCCTTTTCTATGTCCAGGCTCCTGCTGTTCTCCTGCCTGGTGAGAGAGCTGTGCCTTCAAAGAACTCCTTGGAGGTCTCCACTGCCTGGGAGAGGGATGGCAGGGGTGGCTGTGAGCCACCACAGCGTGTCTGCCCCAAACCAAGCCCATCTCCCAGAGCACAGGAGCCCTGCCCAGCCCCAGTGGTCCAGCTTTTCCCCACCCAGCAGGGGCAGGATTTTCAGCCCAGCCACACAACTGAACCAGATCCCACTGGCTTCGTTTGCCAGGAGCTCTTTCCCATGACACTGTAATCCCACTGCCACAGTAACAGGCAGCACGAGGAGGCTTCATTGCCCCCACCCAGGGCACACACAACCCCTGTGAGAAAACAAATTCCTCCCATCACCATCAGCCCAGGGACAGATGAGCTCAGAAACATGACCTTCCTTCCTGGGGCTTGGCTGGCCCTTGTGTGCCCAGGTTTGTGCTGCCTGACACTGCTGAGGAAGGATGGGACACCTTTCCTTCTAGGCCCGTTCCCTCTCACAGCCAGACTCGAGGTTTCTGGCCCTGGCCCAGGCCCTTTTGCCTTTTGGTGCCCTGGCACAGCTGAGAGGCAAAAGCAGCCTCTAAGGTTGGGCTTAAGGTGACCCAGTGGGAAAGTTCAGCCCCATCACACAGGCAAAGCCTGTCTCCCCTCAGCATCTCTTCCTGATCCCTCTCAGGGCTGATTTTTTGTCCTCATGCTGTGTTCTGAACATCCAGAAGAGCCTGGAGCCACTGCTGCTTCCTAAGGCAGTGGGGAGGGGCTCTATTAAGAGTCTGCCCAAAAAAGCCAGCACTCTTCATGCACCCAGGGGGTTAAGTCTGTCCCGCTGCCTCACTGGGCAGGAGTAAATTAACTGGGGACAACTTGGGGTGCAAAACAAGCCCCAAGAAAGGCCATGACCAGCATGTGCCCAGGAGGCCACTTGATGTTCATCAAAGCAGCAGCTGAAGAAGCCAATCCATGGGGTCTGTGGGGCTCTCCTTGAACCTCCAGGGTCTATCCAGTTATCCCATTTCAGTAGTGGTGTTTTGGGGGGGAAACAGGACACTCCTGGGAACCCTCATGCCCTGTGACAGACAGACATTCCCAGCCAGAGCTGGATCTGCTCCCCTTTGCCTCAGCCAAGCCCCAAGAAAGTGCTCCTGGCCTGGAGTAGCCCATCCACAGAGAGGCACTGCTTGCTTTAGCTCTCCTGGGAAGCAGGAGACATGGCCTGCGTGACAATCATACACAGTCTGGGTGACAATCTGGGCAGAGCTTGGGAGACATCAGGGAAAAATAGAGTAGAACCAGAAGGGTGGGTTAGGACAGAGGGTTGGGAGAGGACCCCCGAGTGTCTTGAATTACTGCTCATCCCCGGTGCACTGGGAAGTTTTACCCAGGAGAGGCCAACTCCTCTGAGTGGTACTCCTCACCCACTTCCACGGGGTATGTCCCAAGGAGCTGGGCAGCCCTGTGTGCACCTCCAGGGCTGAGCAGCAGCGTGTTCCCTCCTGACAGCCCAGAACAGGAACTCAGGAGTTCTGTGTGGAGGATTGAACTGGTGGGGAAGGAGGGATGGAGTGACAGGATCCCGAGCAGAAACAAACCACAGTGTGAAGTGGCTCTGTTGGAGCCACGATGGGCAGCTCTGGGCAGTGGCACACGCTGGACATGGATGTGCTGAGCTCAGACACAGCCCTTGACCGCACTCAGCTTGGCTTGGGCCTCAGGCACAGCCCGTGGCCAAGGCCCTTCCTCTGGCCCTGTGGTCATGTTGAGCACCACAACAAAGAGATGAGGTGTCCCCATGCCCTGATGGCCTGGAGACAGACCAGGGTCTGGAGGAGCTGTGTGGGATCACCTGGGAAACCCATTCCCAGCCACTGCTCGGGGCTGCCAGAGCCAGCAGGTCCTGTGTGCCCAGGATGAAGGGCAAGGACACCACTGCAGCACGAGGCCATCTCCAACACCCCTCCCTGCAAACGAGCTGGTGTTCCTCTGCACATCCACAGGCTTCCCTCAGATAACCTGCCTTGTGTCCCCAGGGAGAGCTGGAGAGCACAGGGCAGCCTGGAGTCACAGCTGTGAGGATGAGCAGCTCCTGCTCCAGTTCCATCAGCCCAGTTCCCAAGTTCCACAAGGCATCACATCCCAAGAGCTGACACACAGGCACTGGCCAGGGGACAGAGCACCCAGGGACACAACGTGGGTGGTTTTGCTGCCACAGGAAACGTGCCACTGACACGTTCTGGATGAGGTTTGGTCACCAGTGTCACATTCCCTTAGTGCAAACGCACCTGAGCTCAGCCCAACTGGTTGAGTGGGCAGAAATGGGCATTTCCAGTTACCTTCTGTAGGTGTGGGGAAAGAAGAACTAAAGGAATAATGTCACTGTGTCCATGGAGGGATGGGGTTATTCAAAGGTATGTCCCAGGGATGTTCCTTTAAGGTAGAAATGTACATTCTTAGAAAACAACTGGTATTTATTGACTGAAAAGAACACCAGCAGAGCAGACACTTGTGCAACACTGAACAACACAAATAAGCGTATTATAATCAAAAGGATTATATAAAAATTAAGGTACAAGCAGGACTGTAATGCAACTTAAAACCCACAGCACCATTTTCCTTCTAGAGAAAATACAAGAGATATAAATAACATCCATACTTCTTGTCACACACCTTGTACATCTTGAGGTAGACAAAAGGTTTGTTTCCCTTAAAGCACAGCCCTTTTTTTTCAAGTGACATATTCTATTGTTGCAAATCAGCCTCCCAGTCTGACACAAGATGCCTGAGGGTGAAGAAATGACTGTTGCATGACTGGGGGTTGTTACTCCACTCATTAATGGTTTTTGGCTTGCATGGCCCTTTTTGTTGATGTAATAAAGCCCCCTTGCCCCCAGCACTGCCCTGCCATGCCAGCACCAATGTTCCATGGATCCCTGGATCAGCCTCCAGGAATTACTGGTGTAGGATTGTTACGTGGGGCAGCCTCCTGGTGTGTGATTCCTTCCCAAGCAGGTTCAGCACCTGGGGATGGTGGAGTCCAAAAACACCAGAAATGGGACACAGCTCAGCAAAACTTTTTATAGAATCTCAGGATGGCTGGGTTGGAAGGGACCTTAAAGCTCATCCAGGGCATGGGCAGGGACACCTTCCACTAGCCCAGTTGCTCCAAGCCCCCTCCAACCTGGCTTTGGACACTTCCAGGGCTGGGGCAGCCACAACTTCTCTGGGCAACCTGTGCCAGGGCCTCACCCCCCTCACAGGGAAGAATTCCTTCACAATATCCCATCTAACCCTGCCTCTGGCAGTGGGAAGCCATTCCCTGTGTCCTGTCCCTGCAGGCCCTTGTAGAAGTGTGACTGATGGAGGTGGACGGATGGATGGATGGATGGATGGACGGATGGATGGATGGATGATGGATGGATGGATGGATGGATGGATGGATGGACGGATGGATGGATGGATGGATGGATGGATGGATGGATGGACGGATGGATGGATGGATGATGGATGGATGAATGGATGGATGGATGGATGGACGGATGGATGGATGGATGGATGGATGGATGGATGATGGATGGATGATGGATGGATGGATGGATGGATGGATGGATGGATGGATGGATGGATGACAGATGGATGATAATGGATGGCTATTTCCCTCATGCAGGGATCCATGACTACCAAGCCCAGCACCAAAACACACCAGGAGAGGCAATAAATGCTGGCCTAGGAGCTGCACACAGAGACAGGCACCAGGACAAGGACAGGGACTGGCCTGTGTGTGCAGCATAGCCCTCGTGTGTGCAGGGAGGGCCCCAGGCAGTTTGGAGTAGTGGGGCTGTGGCTGTCCTCAGGTTATTTGGCTCTCAGGCACAGAGGAAAGGATTCAACCCAAACCAGGACACTCCACGGAACAGCATGTGCAGTTCAGATTTTTCCCATCAGTAGTCACTGAGGTACATTTGCACTTGGAAAAGGGTTTTTTTTATACTGTATAAGCTTTCACCTTTGCTGCTGTAAAGATTCCCATGTAAAGACTCCAATGAGATCTCCTTGTATCTTCATTCCAGCAATTTGCACATGTAACCAAATCCCCTGGATTTGCCAGACATTGTGGGGTGTGCAGCACAATTAAAGAGCTCCCACAGGACCCCATGGAGACCCAAGGTCTTCACAGCCCAGATCTCCAGGAGGTGGCAGAAGAGCTTTGCTGAAGATGATGCTTGGTCTTGGCTAGGAAGAAAATACAATTCAAGCTAAGGATACCAACAAACAGACCCAGGTTTTCTCCCTGATCACACAGAGACTCCCACTGCTGTCAGTTGAAGTAAATCACATTTTGGAATATCAACCCAATTAACCTCAAGTTTGGGTGATAAAACAGCCCTGGACAACTGCATGAAAAAGCAAACAAGCAAAACCACCAAGGTATCTGCCTCAAGCAAACTCTGTCACTCCTTTATCCAGATCATCATTCCTAAAACACTTAGTGCTAAGGACACCAAAAGGACTGACACTAGTGTTGCCTCAAACCCAAAGTATGCTCCAGTCTTTTCCCCAGCCCTCAAATGGGGCATTTTAAATTCTTTATTTCCCATCAGTGTTCATTGTCTGGTTCCCAGACTGAGCAAGGCTGTGCTACCTGGGGTAGAAATGGGCTCTGAGTTAACCTGGCAGAGCAAAGGTGGGACCATCAGACATCCTGTCCAGACCTGGCTTAACAGCCAAATCTACTTCAGCCCAATGCCAAACCTCCATATTCCACAGAGCCCAAACCCACCCCAGGGGTACCAGAGAATGAACCATTCCTTAGGTCTTCTCCATATTCCCCCTGCCTTAAGCAGCTCTGAGCCATGCAAGGCAAGGAGCTTCAGGCCCCAAAGTCCCCTTTGGCGCATGAAGAAACTTAATTTTCCTCTGAAATATCTTTTTGCCCAGTTTTTATTCAGCAACTCCTGTTGAACTGCTCAAGTGCAGCTTTGATAAAAGCAAGAGGGCAGAGTGGTGTCTCCTCCACTTGCTTCCCAAAGAATGGGATCCAGCTGTGCTTCTCCCTCCTTCCAGTGAGTCCCAGTCCCTGTTTAAATGGGAAAGATCCATATAATGCCATGGGATCCCCAAATGGGATCCCTGTGGTGGGATATTCCCTTTCTCTCTGATGCTGGACAAGCCCAGAGGTCTGTGGGGCAGAGGGTTTGGGATCAGTAGTGTAGAGCAGAGTGAGTTCCTTGGTCACTTCACCTATGATGCTAATTTTAGCTCATTTGGAAGCTTTTTCATTGAGTGCCCAACACTGAGACCCATGGGAAGATTTCAACTCCAAAAGGATTAAAAGCAACATACGGTCTGCTCTTGGGTATTTAGGAGGTAAAAAAAATAAGGCTAATTAAGCCTATTTGCAGTATTATGTCTGTCATAAATACTTTAATTCAGTTTAAGTCAACTTGAGCCAGAAAGGGGATAAAAAGGAATAAACCCTTTAAAAGACCTGTATCTGGGGAAAGGGAAGGTCTTGGTGGCCTCTGAACAGCCAGATCTGCTCTGAGACAGTTCTGTTCCAGCACCTCAGGGAGCAGAAATCAAACAGAGTTGTAAAAAATAAAGGGGCAAACAGTTCAAGGTGTGGGCACACACTCCTCCCTGAGAAGGGGCTGTTCCAACAGCTGTGAATGAACAGCTGAGTCCAGGAGATCCACACTTCAGAGCTGGAGCACATAGCTGGCATCTCAACACCTCCCAGGAGAACCCAATCCCGTGGAAAGCTCACCCTATGGATGAGCCCGTCTAGACAACCCAAACCAGCACCTTCACCCGTTCCCTTGCCAGTGAACCTGGATCTGAGCTCAAGGATTTCCACATTCCTTGCAGCACCACTCTGGCTGGTTTATCCCCATTGCCAAGACTGAGCACACACAGCAGCTTTGTTATCTCAGGGACAATCCAGAGCTGCTCACAGTAGGAACACTCTGCTGCTGCTGCAGGATTAGCCAGGAAAACCCCTGGAGTAGGAAAATACACTGTCATAGAGCTGATCACCCAGAGAGGTTGTGCCACACACACATTTACCTGGGGGCTAGATCAGGGGATGCCTCATTGCCATTCCCAAAATTGCTCTGTAAACCACAGCCAAAGAGACTAAATAGGCTGTTTCTATTGTGTTCAACTTAAAGTCAACTAGGAAAACACGGCTTAAAGTCTATATAGACTGTAACAGACTGTGCTCTCTCCCCCAGGTCACCTTCTGCCATGGCAGATGCAGTGTGTGGATAGATCCAATTTCTCAGGTCAGAGATTGTCATCTCATGACTTGCAAATTCTTCAGATGCCCAAATTCCTGTGGTTCCTAATTCCCTTTCAGAACTTTTACCTGTCATTAGCACAGGGCAGGGCTGTGGGATGTGACACACCTCGGGCACCAGGCAGAGAGTGGTGCACACAAGACAAGAAGGTGATTGATTGATTGATTGATTGATTGATTGATTGATTGATTGACTGGGGGAGAGGGGGAAGAGAGATGTATAATTGGCACCACCACCCTGGATCCACCACCACAAAATCCCCCCTGTGAGGCTGCAGATGGGGAACTTCACAGCCCTCCTGTGACACATCCACTGCCACAGAGGCAGTTCCCGGCTCCTGTGTACAGCAAAGTTAAAATGTGGTTAAAATCCCCTTGGAATCAAATGTCCAAACTACAGACCTGGAAGATGATGGACACGAGCTCCATTTGTTTGTAAACTGGTACTTCTGAGGCACAACTCTTGCACCAAAATGAGGCTGTTCAGCAGTGTGTCTTTGAGTTCACAGCAGAAAGGATCCAACCAGCTCCCGGGAACAGCACTGGGAATCCCCTGCTGCCAGAGTCTTTTTGCCTTGGTGCAGGAACACGGTTGTCCCTGCTGCATCAGGATCCAATCTCTGGTTTTACTGCCTCCTCAGTCCCTTAATTCTCTCCTCTCCAGGAACCAGGGCACAAGCCCTCAGTATCTCAACGTCACCACCCCAAAATAAGTGCACCTGAGGGATGGAGGAGGACGATATTCCTGAAGAGTAAAAATTTTAACTCAAGAGAGATATATGTCACTGTTTCAGTGTTTCTGCTGTCCCACATTCCCCCCCCTCCATTCCTCCTTCCTGATCTGACACCTGACAAAACCTCTGGTTTCCCCTGCTCCTGCAGGGGCTCTCCCTGGGCTGCAGGATGCCAACGCTGAGGACATAGGAGCACTGCACGTTTCTGGTGCTGGCCTTTGCCCTCACCCCGCAGCAGAGAATGGTGTCTCTGTCTCCCGACAGCTCCCCCGGCCTCATCCTGCCCCTACTGTTTGCAGCTGTACACCACCTCCTCCTGCATGCACTGCTGGCACTCCACGTAGCAGCACCACTGCACCTGGCAGTGGCAGGAGAAGGTGACCAGCCTGCTCTGGGTGTTGTAGCCTCTCCCGCAGCACATGCTGTCGCAGTTGCCCTCCCTGGAGCAGGTCCTCCCCGCGGTGCCCAGCGAGTATTTGCTGGGGCGGCAGAAACTGGGCGAGTCCTCCACGTACACGAGGTCGGTGGCGCGGGGGGCCGGGGGCAGCCGAGGGGACTGCCCGTGCCGGGGGGGCCCGGCCAGCTCCGAGTGCCCCACGGCATCGTTGGTGGTGCTGAACACCTTGACGGCGTCGTCGTAGCGAAGCTTCAGCAGCCGCCCGATCTCGTGGAAGGGCGAGAGCTGCTTCCAGCACGTCCGCACGGCGCAGGAGCCCGACACGCCGTGGCACTTGCACGTGGTTTTCAGGCCGTTCTTCACCGCCTGAGGAGGAGGAGAATCATAGAATCATAGAATCACAGAATCATAGAATCAAAGAATCATAGGATCAGCTGGGTTGGAAAGGACCTCTGAGATCATCAAGTCCAACCCTTGACCCAACACTGCCGTGGTTCCCAGCCCATGGCACTGATGCCACATCCAGTCTCATCTTAAAAACCTCCAGGGATGGTTAATCCATCCCTTCCCTGGGCAGCCCATTCCAATATCTGATTACCCTCTCTGTAAAAAATTTCTTCCTAATATCCAACCTACACCTCCCCTGGCACAGCTTAAGACCATGCCCTCTTGTCCTACTGCTGCTTCCTGGGAGAGGAGCCCAACCCCCACCTGGCTACAACCTCCTGTCAGGGAGTTGTAGAGAGTGAGGAGGTCTCCCCTGAGCCTTCTCCTCTCCAGCCTCAACAACCCCAGCTCCCTCAGCCTCTCCTCACAGCACTTGTGCTCCAGTCCCTTCCCCAGCCTCGTTGCTCTTCTCTGCACCTGCTCCAGGACCTCAATGTCCTTCCTGAACTGAGGGGCCCTGAACTGGACACAGCACTCGAGGTGTGGCCTCACCGGCACTGAGCACAGGAGAAGAATCACTTCCCTGCTCCTGCTGCCACACTCTTCCTGAGCCAGGCCAGGATCCATTGGCCTTCTTGGCTGCCTTGGCACACTCTGGCTCATGTTCAGCTTCCTGTCCATCCCCACTCCCAGCTCCCTTCCTGCCTGGCTGCTCTCCAGCCACTCTGTCCCCAGCCCGTGGGGCTGCAGGGGGTTGTTGTGGCCAAAGTGCAGGACCCAGCACTTGGCCTTGTTGAACCTCATCCCATTGGAATCAGCCCAACTCTCCAGTCTGTCCAGGTCCCCCTGAAGAGCCCTCCTGCCTTCCAGCAGATCAACACTCCCCCCCAGCTTGGTGTCATCTGCAAATTTGGTAATGGTGGACTTGATCCCCTCATCCAGATCATCAATAAAGATATTAAACAGAACTGGGCCCAGCACTGATCCCTGGGGGACACCACTGGTGACCGGATCCCAACTGGATGCAGCACCATTCCCACCACTCTCAGCTCGGCCCTCCAGCCAGTTCCTAACCCAGCACAGAGTGCCCCTGTCCAAGCCATGGGCTGCAGCTTTTCCAGGAGTGTGCCATGGGAGATGATGAAGTGGTGGACTTTATCTGAGCCTAGTTCTGGGCAGAGGCAGAACCTCAGAGCACAGACAGCCTGCAAGGACTTCAGTTTTATTAGTATTATTTCTATTTTATGAGGGAAAAAGTAATAGTAGTTTAAAAAAAAAATGAAGCACAGGGATGGCTACAGAGTAGACTGGTGAGCCAATGAGTGGAAAGCTCGAATGAGAACAAACAGTTGAATACCAAATAAGTTCTTCCTAAGCCTATTTGGCCCAGTAGGAGTAAAAAAAAACAAAAAAAAAAAAATCCAAAATAGTATCCAGCATGGTATATTCAAATGCAGACAGTGCTCTGATCGAACAATGAACTGGACTCAGGAAATGGGAAACAGTGATAAGCCAGTAGCCTGTAGAGGCCAAATATGGAGGCCAATAATGCCAACAGAGGCCAAAATGTTCAGTCTAATGGTCTCCCTGACCCAAACCTGTGACATCACGAGTTCCACAGCAAGTCACCAGCAGACTCATAATTGACCTCAAGAGTGTCAGCCCTTACTCTGCCTTACACATCCCATCAGCTCTGAAGCTCTGGCTGTTCACAGAGCTCCCTGTGGCTGTGGCACAGCCCATGGAGTCACTCAACCACTGAATGTTACAGCTCTTCCTGGGCTGTGTGTTGCTGTCACGCAGCCCCTGGTACCACCAGAGGATACAGGATGCTCCTCTGCCTGTCAACATGCAGCTCCTCACACCAGAGTTCAGGAGACTTTCCAGGGAGTTCTTACTGCCAGGACACACAGACAGAGGCACTGTTGTTTGTGAGCAGGGGCAGGGAATACCCCCCTCACAAACAGCCTCAGTTGGGGATGGGTTAGAAGACCTGAGGTCACTCCCACCCTGCCGGTGCGGGTCCTCACCTTGATGCCCACGTTGGTGTTGTGGATGTCCACCTTGGCCCGCAGGTCTTTGCCGATCCTCTTCTGCCCCAGGAACTTCTTGAGGAACTTGGTGCTGTACTTGAGGTTGTCCCCGCAGACCCCCCACTGCCAGGCCTTGCGGTTCTCCAGCCCCGGGGAGTCGTCGCACGTGCAGCGCTCCATGCGCCCCGCGCTGCAGGCCCGCGCCAGCGAGTGCGTCAGGGCCGCCGAGGACACGGCGTACAGGAAGGCCGTCTCCTTGAAACCTGCATTGGGACAGGGTAGGAGCAGGGTAAGGTGTTCAGCCGCCTCTACTGGCTCTCCTGACTGTCCATGGACTAAAACAAAGCACGACAATTATAAACTCAAAGAGACAAAACCCAATGAGTGCGTGAGGGCCACCGAGGACACGGCGTACGGGAAAGCCGTCTCCTTAAAACCTGCACGGGACAAAAACACTGCTTAGCTGTGCTGCTTAGGTGAGCAAAATGGGTAATCTGGGTGTGGAAGTTTCAAAAACAAGAACAAATCTAAAAAGAAAAACCCAAAAACTAAACCAAGCCCACACCGGGTGCTGTTCTTGCTTGTTGTTTCCTGTGTGCTGATTGAACTAACGGCTAGTCTGGATTTCTTCTGCAACCTTGGACTTCTAGAGGATAAAAATAGCCCAGAGAAGAGAAGACTAAGGGGAGACCTCATTGGTGTCTTCAACATCCTCATGAGGGGAAGCAGAGGGGCAGGTACCTATACCTTCACTCCTGTGACCAGTGACAGGACTCGAGGAAACAGCATGAAGCTGAGTTGGGGGAGGTTTAAGTTGGATATTAGAAAATGGTTCTTCACTCAGAGGGTGATTGGGCACTGAACAGGCTCTCCAGGGAAGTGGTCACAGCACCAAGCCTGACAGAGTTCAAGAAGCGTTTGGACAATGCTCTCAGGCACATGATGTGACTCTTGGAGTGTCCAGGAGTTGGACCCGATGATCCTGATGGGTCCCTTCCAACTCAGCATGTTCTCTGATTCTGTGATTCTGTGATTGGGACAGGGTAGGAACAAGGTAAGGTGTTCAGCCACCTCTACTGGTTCTCCTGACTGTCCATGGACTAAAACAAAGCACGACAATTGTAAACACAAAGAGACAAAACCCAGCGAGGGACACGGAGGACGGGGCAGAGGGGAAGGCAGTCTCCTTAAAACCTTTGTGGGACAAGGATTAGGAAACGGCAAGAGCAGGAAAGGCAAAGTAATAAAAAGGTTGAAGACTCCCTCACTGGCTCTCCTGACTCCTCATGACTAAAGCCAAGCACAATAATCACAGATACAAAGGCACAAAACCCAGCGAGTGTGTGAGGGACACGGGACATGGCAGATGGGAAGGCAGTCTCCTTAAAACCTGCACACGAGAAGGACAGGGAGAGGGTAGAAGCAGAAAAGGTAAAATATGGTATTCAGCCACCTCACTGGTTGTCCTGATTGTGCATGGACTGAAAAACTAAGCACAATAATTACATTAATTATAAATACAAAGAGATTAAACGCTTTACTTGCACACCACTCTATCAGAGAAGCTCCACATCGTGTTTGAAGTAACTGGTGTAGTGACACCCCAGTCTCACCCCATGGCTGTGACTGGTTCCATACAACTTCCTTGGGAGGGGCAGAGGAGGGGCAGGCCCTGAGCTCTGCTTTGTGTGACCAGGGATAGGACCCAGGGAACGGCCTGGAGTTGTGTCAGGGCAGGGTCAGGTTGGATTTTAGAAAAAGGCTCTTCCCCCAGAGGGTGGCTGGGCACTGACCAGGCTCCCCAGGGCAGTGGGCAGAGCACTAGGGCTGCCAGAGCTCCAGGAGTGTTTGGATGACACTCTCAGGCACAGGCTGTGACTCCTGGGGATGGGCCTGTGCAGGGCCAGGAGCTGCACCCAATGATCCTTGTGGGTCTCTTCCAACTCAACATATTCTGTGACTCTGTGACATGGACAGGACACCACTCATGGATCAAGGGAGGGGTGGGAAAACATCCAACTGCAAAAAGCGACAGCCGTGAAACTCCGTTTGTGCTCACCCTCCCCACGGGCTGAGGGGTGTGAATAGAGACTGCCACCGAAATCATGGGGTGGCCCAAAATCAGCAAATATGGAGTAGAGACTGGGAAAATATTTTTAAAATCTGGCCTGTTACTCAAACATGTTTTTCATTGGGGCTGTCGTGGTATTTCCCATGGAAAGATCACGTGTAGTTTGGCTGGCAAGGGTTGCATGTTGAAGGACATCTTGGCAAGAAGGACAACTCTCCCACATGGGAGTGGGGTTTCTGAATTCCTTGTAAATGATCCACTCCCAGTGACTGTAGGGTTGTGTTCTGAAGCTGTTCTCCTCCCAGAGGAGGCTTCTCAGGATTGGTTACAATCCCTGAGGTTGTGGTGTGACCATGGCACACCAGGACATTTAACCAGGAAACAAAGTACAGGGACTGAATGGAAATTCAGCCTGGAGATGTGAGATCAGACAGGAATGGGAATATTGATACGACACCCAGGAGCTCCACAGAAGTTCTGGAAACTCGGATTGACACAAACCTGACCTAAACCCCAAAATAGTTTATTTACTCATTTATATTTACCTCTTTGTCTATTCAATCCTGGGGATAATCGTAATATTCTTTCAGCAGTTCATTTGTAGAAAAGAAAACTATTAATGAGAAATTGTTTAACAAGTCCACAATTTAGGAATTAGTGCAAGGAAGAGAGACAGGTGACTGATCAACAGCTCTACGTGCAGGAATGGGTAAGATCAGCCAATATAGAAAAAAATTGGTTTATGAGAAATAGAGTGGTGGTACATTGCAAGGAGGAAAACACATTGAAGCAAACAAATATTCCACATGGGAAAATTCCGAATTTCCTTCCACATCAGAAGGAAAATCTGTTTACCCCAATAATGGAAGAGAGAGAGACAACCACAGAGACTTGATCTAGATTTACAGTTACCTGCTTGGAGCAGAGGTTGGAATTCACCTCTAGAATTCACCAAGTCCACCCTCAGATCTTTCCCTTATTATGTTCCCTCAAAGAATTCCCATCAAGTTGTAATAAGAGATCAGGCCACTGACTGCTGACATCTGAGTAACACCACCACAAATGTGACCCGAGAACAGGACACAGAGCTCTCCTGACAGTTGTCAGCAAGAAGAATGAGAAGTGTGACTGACCATGAGCACAGTGGAGAGGCTGCATTACCAGCTTCAATACACACTCCATAGGAGCTCTTTGGAATTGCAGAATTGCAGATAAAGATCCAGCAACAGTATGGACATGAGGGGAGAGTCAAAATATGGAGGAGATAAGGAGATCAACCAACCAACTCCTTCCTGCCTCACCATCTTGGTCGCTGTAAGCACTGGGACAATAATTTGCAATTAGTCTCTCTGGTTGATGATGCTCTACAAAATTTCTCAGGGTACTGGAAAAACAATGAAAGGATGTCACCAAATCCATCAAAAGTTTTAGAAAAGCTGGTGTGGGACGCAGCCACTACAGACTATGGACAGCAACATGGTGCTCACACATTTTCAACAGTGGCCAACCCACACCAGAGAAGGAGCTAAGAGGGGGTGAAATATATTTGAGATCCTAAACCTGTTAAATCATTCCAGAAGCCAATCTCCAAATGTTTACCAGATTCCCAGTTTCCTCTCTGACACACTGATCCCAGAAGCAAGGAGAACATTCCAGAAGGCCTTTCCCATACCATGTGAAGGCAGCAGTCCCCGGCAGCTCCTCAGCCCCTGCTAAATCTGGCTCTGTGGAACACCACACTGCTCCAGCTATTTCTGACCAGCAATGCTTTGGTTATCCTGTGGCACTCCATGGAAGTGCTGGCCAGCTCTCAGCCCACTGGAAATCAGAGACCGTGGCTTGTGGTCAGGCCACTGCAGACAGCAAGGACTGCACATACCAAGCAGGCTTTCAAATCATCTCCTTCTCCACCCCTCCCACCTCCTCCTAAGACAAAGCTTCAACATCTCCAGGCTGCCAAATGCTTGTCCAAAAAGTCTGAAATGATTCCTCGTTCTTTATCCTAAGGGATCGATCACCATTTAATGGTTAATTTACAAATCACGCGAGTAAAGGGAGAACTGAAAGGTCCTTCAGCCCCTGTGGAATAACAACATGCAACAGAGCAGCAGCTGGATTTTCAGTAGGACACACCACAAATGGGCAGCAATCAGCTCCAAGGAGCATGATTTAAGATCTGAGAGAGATTTCCCCATGTGTCCTGGTATCCTTCCTCCCTCTGTCACCAGAGCCAGCGGAGCCTGGAGCCGATGCTGGGCTATCAGGACCCGCTTTGGGGATGAGTCACTCCCCTGACCCCACTGACTGGGACCAAATGGAATCTGACACTTGGGGCAAGGGGGAACATCTCCATGAGATGTGTTTGCTGGGCAGTTTGGTTGCAAACATCCAGCACAGAAGGAATTTCAAGATGCTGCAGCAAACCAGCCCCCTTGGTAGGACCTTGCACGGGTCCAAGTCCTCCCCTGAGCTCTCTGGGAGGATTTCTGAGCTCAGCAGCCTATAAATACAGAGAGATGTTTGCTGCAATGGCACCACTGTTCTGAGTGTGGTGTGCTCCAGACCACAAGGAAAACTATAACAGGAGGAGTTCAGCCATGGGCTGGTTCTGCCAAAGGAAAGATGTTCATGGGCAATGATTTTTCAGTGCTACAGTGAAGGTGAGTGTTTCAGAGCAAGTGGAGGAGGGAAAACAATCACATCAACAGACCAACCAACCAATCAAAAAAGAACTGTAGAAAGATTTAGGATGGAAGGATTCTCAAGGTCTTTAGCACAACCTCCTGCTCAAAACAGGGCTAACTCAGTGCCAGCTGCTCAGGTCTTCCCCAGCTGAGTTCACAAAATCTCCCATGGTGGAAATTCCACGTCTCTGAGCTACCACTCCACTGCTGTACCATTCCTAGATTCCTCATGACATCAATGAAACCACTGCCTGAAGGTCAAAGAATCCAGCATGAGGCCAAGAAATGGACTGATGGATGGAAGGATTGTAGAGTGCTCATTTCCCAAGAAGGATTTTTTTGAGTGCCTGCATTTGAACTCTTTGCTCAAATTTTATTTCTCTTCCCTGAATCACCATCTTGTTTGAGATGAAATTCTGTTTACCTGACCTCCAGCAACCTTTATGGCACTCCTGGGACACCAAACAACCATCAGTGCTTTACAAAGACACCAACTGCCACCATGCAACAGGTTGGCTTGAAATGTCTCTCCAGAATCATTTTAAATCTAACTCTTACCATGGATTTTTAAGGAAGTGGAGAAGGAGTGCAGAAGGATTTTGCATGCATCAGTGAACAGTAACAGCTGTCATAAGTGACAATGGTCACAGAGGAGTGGTAGGTTATGCAAAGGGAGTTTCCCAGTTGTATCCAGAGAAGTATCCAGAACAACAAATAGTGCAGACTGTGACTATAAATCTGGCATTTCAAGGACTAGAAAGCCCTTGGTCTTTTTGGGGTTTTCCCCATCTCTAGAAGCAGAAAAAACATTGATGATCCAAATCAGTCACAGCAGTTTGGGACTGCCAACTGAGTGTGGCTTTTCACCCCTCACAGCTCACTAGGACATGACCTCTCTTGCACTTGTGAGACCTTTAAAGACTGTTCAAAGTGTGTATTTTTCTTTATGGTTTCTCTGGGACCATGGAGCTATCAAATGATTTGATCATTCCTAAACTCTTCAACTTCAGCAAAAGGAGTCCATTGTCTGACCAACAATTTCCAAGAGATTTCCAAGAAATGTGAGAAACAGACCAAAAGTGGCAGCTGAGAGTGTTCCTGTTCTTTGTGAAGGAACCAAACTCCTTTGGAAGCTGAAGGAAAATGAGAACCAACAACTGCTCCCAACCAAGTGTCCCCTCACCCAGGAAGGGCACCCAGCATACTTTGCTGTATTGAATCATCATTTGAGCCTTAAGATTGTGTAATAAAAGTTTTCAAACACTTCTCCTCATCTGCCGAAACAGGTTTTAAATTACAGGTGATATTTTATTTTGTCAGTCAGGAGTCCCTGGAAATGTTAAGGCTTGTCACCGCCAGATAATGAAATGTTTTGCAGCTATTTGAAGAGGAGGATTATTCAATTGTCATTTTCAAGTTCTTTGAGGTTGATGAAGGTGCAGGTGTCAGAAAAACACTCAAACTGATCACGAACAGCTTCTTCAACTAAAGAAATTTGCTTTCGTGTGCTAAAAAAAATCACAACAGAGTCTTGCAATGAGGTAAATCTGACCCTGTATGTGCTGGTTTAATAAAATATTAACTTCATATTTAATATAATAAAAATTGATAATTTTAAATGAAAATGTTAAAAATTTTCAATCCAAATGCTACTTAAAATTTGCATTTATTTTCATCAAATTTAATTTTGGCTTGTCTGGACTCTTTTTAAAAAAAATTAAGTTGCTAAATATTATTAAAGGACTGAAACTCAGTAATTCTGAAGAATGAAGTTTAGTAAATGCCACTAAAATTTATTGAAGGGCTGAAAGTCGGTAACACATAATGAGGCTTTGTTTGGATCAGGACAGGTTTAGCAAAGATACTTTTACTAAGAAATGGTTTCAGTGTCTGTCTTAATTCTATTTTTCTCAAGTTCTTATAATTTGAAGGATTTGTTATGCTCCCTCCTACCTCAAATAGAGAATTTAAGGACATTTTCTTCCTCTAAAGCATTTTGGGAAACAGAAGCCAATGGCTCTTCTGTCCACTCTGAACTTCTACAAAAACTCCAGATTTATGGGAAGGAGTCTTAGGAAAGATTTGACAACTTGCACTGAAATGCAGGTATAAACAGTCATGCTGACAAACAGAAAATAGGTATAAGTTTTGTATCTGAGAATAACAAATATAAATATCCGAAGACCTAAAAAGAGTTTTTTCTTAAAACATCCCTTGACATCAGGCACTGTCCCTTTTTCCCACAGTATCACCCTGATTCCCAGCTGAGGAGGATGCTCAGCCCGGGGAACTCCAAGCAAAAATCCACAAGCCAAGGGTGACGACTTCCTTCTACTCTCCAACGCATGACAAACCCTGCAGGAAACACGAGGACAAAGCTTGTTTTGCGGCAAAGGGGCCCAACGCGCCCGTTCCTGGGTGAAATGGATGATCTGGGCACTCTGGGCACTCCCTGGTGCCAATCAAACCCCCTTGGCTTGATCTGAGATGGACGTTCCAGGGGCTGCAGCACCGGGAGTTTCCCTGCCAACCAACTACCTTGTACCTCTCTTGAGCAGGCTGGTCCTCCCCTCCAGGCTGCAGTTCCAGCGCTCGCTGCGGAACTGGAACTGGCACTCCATGATCCCGAGGCGGATGGAATCCCGCAGGGTCTCGGCCAGGCCCGGCTCCCGCCGGCACAGCCGCTTCTGCTTGCGGGACAGCTGGAGCAGGTCACACTGCTTGACGTGCACCCTGCCCTGGGCAGAGCCCGGGGAGGGCCCCAGTGACGGGAAGTGGGTCAGGGCTTCCTTCCCGGTCAGGCTGAAAGGAAGCAGGAAAAGCAGAGGTTATGGATCCTTCATGGTCACGGCACCAAGCCTGGCAGAGCTCAGGGAGTGTTTGGGCAACGCTCTCAGACACAGGGTGTGACTCTTGGGGATGGGCCTGTGCAGGGCCAGGAGTTGGACTGGATGATCCTTGTGGGTGCCTTCCAGCTTGGCATATTCTGGGATTCTCTGAAGGCCAGGTGGGACAGGAGCTCTGAGAAACCTGCTCTAGTGGAAGGTGTCCCTGCCCATGGCGGGGAGTGGGGCTCAGTGGCTTTTAAAGGTCCATTCCAACCCAAACCATTTGGGGATTCTATGATGATTCTCAAATGGCAGCCATGGAAAGGTAATTGGAGGGCAGGATATTTGGAAAGCTGCAGCTCCTGGTACTTTACCAGCTCAGAAGATTAATCACTAAAGATTAGATCTTGTATCCCATCTCCACCACACACCAAGGCAAAGTACCACAGCAATGCTGTGGGGAGGAAGGAAAAACAAGTGTGTTGTCTCCAGCAACCCCAGGTGGGAAGGTTCTCTTGGCTCCGTGACAGGGTGACAAGGATGTGGAGGGGACTGGAGCATCTCTTGGGAGCAAGGAAAGCTGAGGGAGCTGGGGCTGTTCAGCCTCCAGAGCAGAGCCTGAGAAGGGCCCTCCCCAGGGTGTGTCAGGGGCTGCAGGGAGGGGGCAGAGGAGGGACCAGGCTCTGCTGGGAGGGCCCAGCAATGGCACAGGAGGAACGGGCAGGAACTGATGCCCGGGAAGTTCCACCTGGACAGGAGGAAGAACTTCTTTGCTGGGCAGTGACCCAGCACTGAACAGGTTCTCCCAGAGTGGGTGTGGACTCTTCCTCACTGGAGGTATTCCAGACCCCTCTGGACACAATCCTGTGCCATGTGCTCTGGGATGGCCTTGCTTGAGCAGGAAGATGGGACCAGCCACTGTCCTTTCCAACCTGATCTATTCTGGGATCCTGGGATCCTGTGACATGTCTACACCCCTTCAGTTTGTTTTCCTTGCCAGTCACAGAGTGAGTTCCCAGTTCCTTCCGGTGTCCCATACAGAGGTCCCGTGGTGCTGCAGGTCACAGCTCTCCAAAAAGCACTAACCATGTCCTTCCCAGGATTTGTGCCACTGGACATACTAGGAAAGCCCAGTGGGGAGGCAGTATCAATGACCACCTTTCTACAGCAAGCATAAGTTTTGCTGGAAAACATATTCTTGCTGAAAAAATAAAGGAAAGGTCAAAAAAAAATGTCCTGTCAAATGTAACAGCAATGCACTTACGTGTTCAGGTAACTCAGCTGGAAAATGCAACAAATTTTTGAGACAAATGTTTTCCCTTTTATGGCAAGACAATATTTTTTCTTGCAAAATTTATCTTTAGGATGCTTGAAAACACAGAGAAGTTATTTTACTTTGATGCAAGATTTGAGGGCTGCAAACACACTGGGAGCAGCCATGGGATTGCACAACAGGGATCTGGTGAAGCCAGAGCCAGAGGGGGA
Organism: Lepidothrix coronata; assembly: GCF_001604755.1. Taxonomy (NCBI): domain Eukaryota; kingdom Metazoa; phylum Chordata; class Aves; order Passeriformes; family Pipridae; genus Lepidothrix; species Lepidothrix coronata. The sequence goes on along the minus strand of NW_016690504.1, from coordinate 354,837 downwards.
AAGCTGAAGTCACAAATTCAGAGCTTGAGCAGACACAGTTTAACTCAGGCCTGTTGAGCTCCCCCTGCTTTGTCAGGGGCTTTGATGCATTTCAAGTAGAAGCTGTAAAGCCAGGACTGAGCTCTCCTGTAGCTCAGGGGTGTCTGATTCCCATCGAGGGCTGACTCAGGAAGGACAATGTGGTGCAAAAGGTATTGCTTAAATCTGCATGAGTGTGAAAGGGAGAAAAGGTGGTACCTGATTGCCAAACACAGGATCACAGAGTGCCCCAACCCCCACCCAAAAATACCAAAGCCAGATCAATGGAAACATCCTGGAACCTTCCCTTTTGGACACATCTCAGCACCATCATTAACATTTGCAGACAACACCTTCCCCCTCTCCCAAACCATGTGGTTTTCTGTGCAAGTCCACAGGTAGTTTAGGGAGTACAAATGGAAGAGCTGGTTGGTTCTTGCTCCTCTCCCCCACTCAGGCAAATCGGGCTCCGCTGTGGGAGCCAGACCAGCAGAGCTGGAGAGGGAGGGATGTAACGAGGAGCCAGCTCTGGAGCATTCCTACGAGGACATCCTGGCCACTGGCACTGCCACCAGCAGTGCAGGGACTCTCCATGCCCTTCCCTGCCCAGCCCAGCACTTGAGCAACACAAACCAGGTGGAGATGGGCAATAAGGTGGTGCTTCCAGCAACTTGTTGGTACCAAACAAGCCATTCCCCCCAGTAGTGCACCAGTGAGACTCTTCACCTCTGCACCATTCCCAGGCTCCTGGTAAAACATGGCTCTTCCCCAGTGGAGTTGTCCAACAGTCCGACTGTCTGTGTTTGCAGGTGTATGTCTGGCACAGCCAATGTCTGGCACAGAGAGGAGAAAGGAAGTCTGTGCCAGTGACCAGGACACGTGTCCACACTGTCTACCACACTCCAGTCCACACGTAAAGACTTTTATCCCAGGGAGGTGACCAAGATGGGAACTCACCTGGCTCCACAGCAGACATTTCTAACCCTCAGCTGTTCAAATAAGACCATACTCGTGTCAGGGATGTACCTTCGTGCTGGAGGATGCAAGTCAAGCACTGCAGCTGTGATTTGAGTCCTCCAGACACTTCATAGATATCTGTTTTTGAGATATCTGTCTGGGTCTCCCTGGAGTCAACCCAGTCTATCCAGGCACTGGAGTTAGAGCCCAGTTCAGACCTAACCCCACAGCACTCTGCCTCTGTTCTCACAGGGCCCTACAACCTCCGGGTGTGCTCACACATCCTTAACTAGGAACAAATGCAATTAACTGACACATGGAATCACCCAGAGACCTGCAAATTTCCCAAGAACAAGGAACCTTGTGAATCCCACAGGAACCCTGAGATGAGCTCGGTTGGTCAGAGCATGGTGCTAATAATGCCAAGGTTGTGAGTATGGACAATTCACTTAAGAGTTGGAGTTGGTGATCCTTATGTGTCCCTTCCAACTCACAATATTCTGGGATTCTGTGAGCATCGAACCTTAGAAACCAAGTGGATGAGAAGAATCTCATCAGGGATGTTCAGACTGTCTAACTCAGTGGGACAGTGCTGGCTCAGAAGAGGTGTTGCTGTTATATCATCTGGGAGAATAACAACACTCACCCAGAGCCCTGGACTTTGCCTGGTAGTGGGATTTCAGCACCCACATCCCAGGAAAGTGCACTTGCCAACAAGTGCAGTGTGAGATGTGGTTCCTTTCCATTTCCATGCACTATCTGTGCTCCCGTGCACCAAAGTTTCCCAAGTTCACAGCACAGAGAGAAGAAATAAGGAGGAGGGAACTGACACTGAGGAGTCTGAGAGCCTGATATAACAACACTGAGATCATTCATTGCTTGAAAGCCACAGACAAAATCTTTCGAAATTCCTTTATACCAAAACACTGCCTGTCCACATACCATCAGAACTGCCAGGCATCCAACCTCCTGAGAACAGACAGAGCACACAGGGCTGGAGTCTGTAGGCACACAGCAAAGCAAGAGCTGTAGGGTGAAAGCTAAAGTCCCAAAGTCAGACCTTGAGCAGACACAGTTTAACTCAGTGAGCTCTCCCCACGTTTGATGCATCTTGAGCAGCAACTGCAAAGCCAAGACTCTGAGCTCTTCTGTATCTCTGGGGGTTCAGGGGATCTCTGATTCGCATTGAGGGCTGAAAGGAAGGAAAATGTGGTATAAAAAGTATTGCTTGAGTGTGAAAGGGAGAAAAAGGTGACAAACATCCTCAAATTTTTACAAGAGATTTGATGAATGACACAGCGCAGGGGAGAGCTGAGAGAAACTCTCAAACTAGAGTAGAATTAGTGGGCAGAGGTTGAATACAGAAGAGGGGAGAAGAGGCAACACAGCTTTGGAAAGTGGTCAGGCCTCTTAAACCTGCTGTGAAGGAGCTACTGAACAGACAGACCAAGGACAAGTCAAATTCTACCATCTTGTAAAGTGGACAGATTTCCAGAAGAGCTTGTGTATGAACACAGATAGACTGGATATCTCCCACAATTCCTACTAGGAGAAAAAGGAACACAAGGAGAACACAGGGCTTTGAAAGCAGGACTGCCCTGCAAGTGAGTAAAGATTATTCCAACCTGTAATATACAAGAACCAGGAGGAATTGTGATAATTTATGAATTGACAGACTAAAGCTAAATGAAATGGGACACAGAGGCTGCAGTTAGACTTGAAGCCCTTCTCAATGCAGGGCACAAGGAATAAGTATCCAGGTATTCATGCAAACCATGGAAGAAAAATTCATAAAGGACCATTAAGCACAAAGATACTTTGACAGAGGAAACTCTTAAGGTATAAACTGTCAGAAACTGGAGAGGATTCTGAGAGAGCATCTCTATCTGCTGTTCTGTGCCTTTTTATGCTCTTGCCTTCACATTTCTTATTCCCAGTGCTGACTCGGGTGGTGAGGCCACATGAGCCCTTGGTCTGAGCCAGGACAGCTGTGCTACAATCCTGGGCAGAGATTATCTCAAGAATGGTCCACCAGTGGCCAGTGAGATTTGGGAGAAGGTGACTTTGCCATTCTCCAGGCCCTGAAGGATGTTGGGTGCTAATATTTGCGGAAAACCCAGACAGAATAACGACAGGCACCCTAAAAACCTTTGAAGAATTTTATGCCATTTTCAGAGCAATCTCAATAGTGCAGAGCAAACACAGCCTGGGACCACACACAGAGCAGAGATACCAAGTTTAATTCACCCCTTACACCATGCAAAGTGAAAGCTTCATGGGAAAAACACTTCCTAAAACTGAATCCAGCAACACTTTAAATTCTGACAGAGGTAATGCAGCATCCTACACAAAGAGCTGGTTGCACAGGCAAACTTACACACACAGAGAATCACAGAATATTCTGAGTTGGAAGGGACCTACAAGAATCATCAAGTCCAACTCTTTAGGGAATGGCCCATCCAGGGATCAAAGCTGCAACCTTGGTGTTATCAGCACCACGCTGCAACCAACTGAGCACATCCCAGAGCACACCATACTTCTTTTTGTTATTGTTATCTTTGTTGCACTTATTATTGAATTTGTAAAGTTGCAACACACAAAGTAACTTGGTTTTCCTCTATAAATGGAGGTCAGAAATAACCAGATGGAAATATCATGGTTAATGAAACAAGCAGTAAATTGGTTAATTCATGTGACTAAAGCTGCCTGGAACATAACCTTTCTGTCACACTCATCACCTTAGACAGGTGAACACCAGCAGGAAAAATTATCCTGCTGTGTTTGGAGGCTCAGGATCCTGTCAGAGATCAGGATTCCCAGAATAAGATCCATGCACAGACACCACTCTCCGAACTAGTCTCTCACATAACTTCCAGTTTAACCAGGCAGGCAGAGAAGTTAAAGGGGTGCCCGAGGCCGTGGAGGTGACCAGTGGCACAACTGGGAGCAGAAGCCACTCTCTGGGTCACAACTGACCCACCAAGATCACCCATCTGAGGGGAGGCTTTGCAGACTCCAACCATGACTGTGTTTTATTGGGGTAAAACCAGCACAGGATCAGATCAAGATCACAGGATGGAAACACTCACACAACATTAAATATAAAATATGCAGATATTTGCACTTGGGTGAACTGCACATCGTTTTTAGATGATTTAGGGTTTATTATCTACAGATCATACAGTGAAAAAAGTGAGCTCTTTGAATTAATGCACACCTGCTCGTGATCTGAGAGAACAATAAGGAGCTCCAACTTTTATTTCTCTCTCCTTTTCTGTCTGAGCACTTTGGTAAATTCATCTATTTCCTTTAATCTCATTCCAGCCACATTCCAGCTGCTTAAGAGACTTTTAATGAGAGCCTGTTCCTGTGCAATGCCCAATGTCCTCTGGATCTGAGAGGTCTTAAAAACCCGTAAAAATATGCCTTTCCTACCTCTCCCAAGTAAGGAGAAAAATCAAAGGGAGCCCCAGCAACCCTCCATATCTGATTTCAGGGGCCTTTCATGTTCCACAGGAATATCTACACCCCACAGAGAGCTGCAACAGGCATTCAGGGAAGGCTGAGGAAATATGGGACATGAGCAAACCAAGGCCACTGTGGTGCACAGGGGTCCTCAAGTCTCCTCTGTCCCTGGCAGGTCACTGAAACAGTTTTAGTCCTTTCAGAAACATCACATTTAATCCTCCATATTTGTCCCTGAATGAAGACATGGCCAGTGAGTGTTGGACTGTTGGGATTGACTGGGATGGTCTCTGCTTTGTACCACTCACTGCCTACAAAGAAGGTGGCAGAAATCCCCAAAGCCTCTAAATTATGAATCTCAATAATCAATATCGGGATTGAACAACTGATATCAAAGGTTTTGACTTTCCTCCATCAGAGTTGTCGTTTCAGCCCCTCGGGCAGGTGTCTCTATACCTGTTGTCCTCCAGGTTTTCTATCAAGTTTGTGCTCCTCACAAAGTAAAAAAGCTTGAATGAAAACCTCGGGTGAGTTTACACGAGGTTATGAGTTAGAATCCTCCGAGAGGGGCTTTGCTTGCTGCAAACCCTCCCTGGGAGCAGCAACAGATGATGTGTCCACATCCAGACTCATTTTTTTAAAAAGAATTCTCCTGAAGCTCCACAGAGAACAGGATATCAAATCCTTACATCAGAGGTCTAGGAGGAGAGGGAGTGACCTGGGTGAGGGCTGAGCTGGGGCCCTTCAGTCAGAAAAAAGCCTTTACCCTTGCCACACATCTCTGCTGTGGCACTGCCCACTCCATCCTCAGACTCCATCTTTCCAAGGCTCACCTGAAAGTTACCTTCTCTGCCATTTCTGCTCTTTCTCTCTCTTTTTAATACCCCAGTGACTGAAAATGCCAAAAAAACCCCAGGCTGTAACAAACCCTCCTGCTACACTGGGCTGTGAGGAATGATGATGCAGCCTGTAAGTAATATCAGCATTTAATTTATCAGCTCAACAGGAAGAGAAACATTCTCTTAAACCTTTCCAGGAGCACTCAGAGAGCAGAGTCCCTATTTGAGGTACATTTGGTCCATTAGATTTATCAGGGAAATGCTGCAATTAAACCGTTACCAAAGAAAATGTAGGAATGTGGGTAAATGGGCTAATGGGATGAAAACCAAGACTTGCTGGACATCTCCAGGACACAAGGGAGGTGAGGACAGCGGTTTGTATCAACATTAAGATGTCATTTGACATATTATGCTGTTTTCAAAACTATACAAGCCCCAGATTCAATAGACCTGCGAGTCACGTGTTGGTTTTACTCCCTAAGGAGCCCAGAAAACTCTTCAACCTGGAATGAGCAGCAATTGTGCCACTGGCTATGGTGGGAGCAGAACCAGCCCTAAATACAGAGGGCACAGGTAGGCTGGACTAAGAGGAGCTGTGAACCCAGCCAGCATATCCTGTGAAATCCCAGTACATCCTGTGAAATCCCAGGAATCCTGGCGCCTCTGCACCTACCACAGGTATTTCAGGAGGGGTTCTAAAGGCTCCAGTAGATCTGGCTGCCCACAGAGCACAGGCCAGACTGGCCCATGGATGAGACATGTCCCAGCCTGCTCCTCAGAGGTCTCCCAGGAGAAGGCTTTGATCAGGTTTGTAACTTCCACCTCCCCAACAACATCCTACCTGAGGTGGGTCTCTTCCAGATTCTGCCCTGGCCTAATTCTAGGAGGACTCCTCTGTGAGGAGCTCTTTGCCCTCCAGCACATCCTAAACGCCTTTTCACCTTGAAAACACGGCCCCTGAGGAGCCAACAGGAGGCTGAGAGCTTTTAATGAGGTCTGGAGAGATTCCCACCCCCCAAGGAGATGAACAGCCTGGAAGGAAGAGCATGGCTGAGGCAAGGAGGGAATACCTTACAGGATGGGGGAGGACTGAAGCAAAGGTGAAACCAGCACAAAGGAAGTGGAGAGGTGCACAGTGGCTGTACCCAGGGGAGCAGCCACTCCTGGATTCCTGCAGCCAGGAAACCCAACACAGCCCCAACAACAGCCAGCCCACCTTGCACACAGAGCTGAGTTTCTCTCCCTCTCCTAAAAGCAAGTTTTAATTTACCCCCTGTGGATCTTGCACTGGTAGTTCAAGGTCTGTTCAAGCACAGCCAGAGCACTGACACCAGCGAGCCGAGAGCTCCAAGAGCTGGGAATGGAGTGGGAGATCTGCCCACAGCTGCTGTCCTTTAAAAGCCCCTTGTCCTAAAGCCATGGCAAAACCAATTTGTATATCAGGGCTGATCTGCATCTTTCCCAGGCCCTTGGATGATTTTTGCTGGACTATCCCACACACTTCATGCCTCAGTTTCATCCTGATGGAATCAAACGGCTTTTTCTTCACCCTTTCAACCAGCAATGCTTTACCTTTGCCAAATCCCCTGCACACACAGAAAGGGCTCAGGTCGTCTCTCCACCAAAAGCCTCCTTCACTTTTTCTTACACCTTTGCAGGTTTTCTCCATTAAGTGTTTGGAAAGCAAAGATCTGACTCACGTGCCTAAGTCTCTCCTATTTGGCAAAACCTAGAGACAGACACTGACCCAGCTCTACAATTCAGGAGTAATTTGGCTGTGAGGTTGCTTTTCTTCCCAACTGAGGCCGCATCAGGCATTCACTTCGAAAATATTTAAGTTCCTCTCAAGTCTATAAACTCAATTTTGTATCTGAAAGCGCCCATGTCACATATTGCTCACCACCAGGAGTTCTTAGACTTTAGTTTCTTCTTGTTATTTCCAGATGAAGAGGTGGGAATATGCAGGACAACCCTGTGCCAAACCCCCTGAGGAAAAAACCCCACACTTCAAAGTGAACCTACAGCCTCAGACCCTGAGCTGTGCATTGTCAAGAGGCAGCACACACAGACTTCATATCCCAGAAAGCAGCTTGCACCAAACAGGTCATTGCCACAAGGTGAGCAATCATTCAGATTTCTGGAATAAAATCCAGCCTGAGCAAGTCACTGACAGCTTGGTGTTGTCTGGAAGGGCAGCACAAATTCATTCCCTTCCACTGGCACAACCATGTGCTCCTGTCCCTGTGGGTGGCAAGCCAAAAACACTGAAGCCCAAGCCCTTCAAAGAGCAGGTTCCTACACAGCTCTGAGTGACTGAGAAAAGGGAGCCCTTCCCATCAGCAGACACTCAGATGTAAGCTAGGCTGAATGATACAATTAATAAATTTAAAATCCAGCTGATTTAAGGAAGCTTTGCAGCAGAAATGAAATAGCAATCTTATCCTAGGTGAGCAGTGAGAAGCCAGTAGACCTTTCCCGACGAATGTAGGAAGAAATGTCTGGCATTTGGTGGGAGGATCAGTGGAGAGAGAACAAGACACTCCACACGTGTAAGGCAGCACAGACCTGTCCTGAGAGCTACAGTCGCTCCCAGCAGTGTCTGAATGTACTAATGTTTGTGTCTGTTCTGCACTCCCTGATACACAAACACACACACCAACAGCTCTGGGTACCCTTAAGAGAGTCTAAAAAACGTGCCTGAGGAGCAGCTCACGCAGAAAACAAGACAAAACAGAACACTCTGCATGGGAAATTCTGCCTTGACCCAACCTGTTACAAACCCATCTCTGTCTTTATCCCAAGCAAACTACAACGTGGGGGGAGGATCCACCCCCAGGGACAGTCGTGCCCGGGGGACCCTGCAGTGTCCCAGGCTGGAGCAGCAGCTCTGCCTTCCTGCACTCGAGGGGACCCCTCTGTCCCTGTGCTGGCACCCCGGGGTCACCCTCCCCTCCCTGCTGGGCCCTGGCTCCCTGTGCCAGCCCCATCATCCCACCCTCTGCCCCCCAGGGAAGCCGCCTGCAGGGAGGAATCAGCCACCACCCGGGGCTAATTCCCACCCTGAGCAGGCACGGGGCACAGTTCAGAGCTACAATCCAGTTTTCCTCCCTCTTGCTCCCAGCAAACAGCACGTCCCACCCCATTTCCCTGTCCCGCTCTCGCACGGTTGATCTTCCCCGCGTCCCCTCTCTCCGGGCTGCCCGGGGAGCACGGGGGGGCTCCTGCGACCCCCAAAACCCCGCGGCCCCTTCCCTCCCCGCTCTGCCCCGCCGGGACCGCGCCCGCCGTGCCGGCTCTGCCCGGGCCGTGCCTGGGATGCTGCGGGCGCTGCAGGTGCGGGGCCGGCCGGGACCCCCCCGGAGCGGTCGGGACGGTCCCGAGGGCCGGGGCAGCCCCGTGGAGCCCCCGCGGCCCCTCCGCAGGGCATCCACGGGAACCGCGATCCCACGGGAACCGCGATCCCGCGGGCCCGGACTGCGCCACGGACACTCCGAGCTGCCCCACGGACGCTCCGCATCCCCCTGCAGAGCCCGTGCACTGCCCCACGGACAGTGCCACTGCCCCCGACGCTGCCCCACGGACACTCCTCATTCCCTCCCAGACCCTGTCGCTGTCCCACGGACACTCTGTCCCCTATCCCCGGATCCCGGTGCTGTCCCGCGGACACTCCCAACTGTCCCACGGACACTCCGATCCACCTCTCCGGGTCCCTCGCGCTCCCCCCGTGTCCGCGGCGCGGAGGCGGCGCCGGGGCCGGTGCCCGCGGGCGATGCTGACCCGAAGTAGGCGGCGGCGGGCGGCGGCGGCAGGAGGAGGAGGAGGAGGAGGAGGAGGATGCGGCTGAGGGCGGCGGTGGAGCGCATGGTGCGGGCGATGCGGGTCCCACTCGCTTGGGCCGCCCGGCAACGCGGCTCTTTAAGCGGGAGGCGGGGCGGCCCCGTCCCGTCCCATCCCGTCCCTTCCCACCGCCGCCGGGCACCCCCGGGGTTCCCTGGGGACCCTCCAGCCCTCGGGGACGCCGCGAAGGGTCGTGCCCCTCTGGGTCCCTCCATCCTCGCGGGATCCCTACATTCCCATAGGATCCCTCCATCCCCACAGGATCCCTCCATTCCCGCGGGATCCCTCTATCCCCACGGGATTCCTCTATTCCCACGGGATCCCTCCATTCCCACGGGATTCCTCCATTCCCACGGGATCCCTGCATCCCAGCCGGGGCTCTCCATCCCCGCAGGGTCCCAGGACGACGCTCGGGGCTCTGCAGCTCCCGGACCGTGCTGGGGCATCGCCAGGACCTGCACCACGCTGAGGGATGCCCGGCAGTGCCCCATGGAATGATAACGGTGGGAGAACATCGCGGTTCCAGCCTCAGCGCTGCCCTCGGCGGCTGTTTGTGAGGGATGGAGGTGTTGGGGAAGAGGGGAAGAGGCACCTGCCGTGCCCGGGCACCCAGAACCCACCCAAATCATCCCTCCTGCTGCCTGAGCTCCCTGCTCTGATGTTCATGGATGGAGCAGGAGGATCCCAACACACATCCCAGAGCATGGACCAAGTATGCAATGCACAAGCGACACCTCATAGAAATGCTGGTGGGAAGGACCCTTTGGAGGTCTCTGGATCAACCTCCTGTCCCAAGACAGGCTGCTGTCAAGTCTAGAGAAGGATGGCTGTGACTTTGTCGGGCCATGTCCTGCAGAACTCCAAGGGTGCCCATTCCCACGCCTCTCTTATCCTACAGATGCACAACCCTCCAGAAGTGTTTCACATCCAGCCTGACCCTCCCAAGTGCAAGGAGACAAACTTTCATACGGGAGCTCCACAACAAATTTCCAGAACCCAGTCGTGGACTTTGCAACAAATGTTAGGAAGGTGTAACCCCAATCCCCTGAAAACACTCCCTCAAAATCCCAGAGCTGTGGAGCCACACAAGAGGAAGGGTTCTGGGCAGGCAGACCGGCACGGGAAACCAGCCCCCTCCAGCAATAACAGGGCAGCTGTGCTGAGCTGGTGGGGCCCTGCTGGATGTCCCACCCTCCTCCAAACCTTGTGTACCTGGAAGGTGCTTTGCAAACAGCACAAAGGTGTGTGTGAGGCGGTGAAATCCAGCCCTTCCTGATAAAGAACTCCAGCTGAACCTGGGATTGGTCCTGCAGCAGGATCCTCAAATGTCTCAGGACGGGGAGGGTGAAGCCCTGTTCTCTACTACTGGGACCATTGTTGTTCTCCAGTCTGTTCTGGGGCTTCTCCTGTTTGTTACCTACACGGGGGCTCCTTGTGGCGCTTCCCTGGGCAGAGCATCTCTGTAACCCCTCCCTGCCTGACAGAGACGGGCTGTCAAGGACTGATGGTTTTAGGAGAGGGATTAAGGTAAGTAAGGACAACATGACCAGTTGCCATCTCACACCAGTCCCACTACAGTAGGATGAGAAAGCCCTGCTCTCCTTTCATGCTCTGACCTGAGCTGGGCTGTGCCCCTCCAGCCATGGTGACACAGGAGGTTGAACAGGGTTGTTTTTTGGGAAGGGAAGCAGAGGAAGGTGTGTGGCTGCATGTCAGAAAGGTCTGCATTCATGAAGGGGGTAAGATGGGAGTCTCACATACCATGAGAAATGAGGTGAAGAAGGGAAACACAACTATCTTCAGGCCTTTCAGAACTCCCCAACATCCAGTGCTCCTCACTGTCCTAGGACCCTGCTGACTCCTCTTGGTCTTCCCTCTAAACCTGCTCTCCCTCAGCCTTGTTGCCTGAATATTCAAGGAGGATCAAAGTTCCATTTTTCCTGCCCCTCTCAGAAGCTTTTCTCCTTTTCTGCTCTTGGCTCATTAGATGACACACAGAGACTTGCTGATTTAGTTACTCCTGTTCAGGGGTGTTTGCGGAAGAATGCCTTTTGATGCTATTTTTCATAGAAATCCAGAATAGTTTGGGCAGGAAGGGACCTTAAAGACCATCAGGTTCAAGCCATGGCAGGGACACCTTCCACTAGCCCAGGTTGCTCCAAGACCTGGCCAACCTGGCCTTGAACACTTCCAGGGATGAAGCATCCACATTTTTCACCAAAATATATAGGAATGACTGGGAGTGGGGGGTTACTTTTGATAACCCTCTCATTTCTTGACTGACTTCTTGCTACCATGACAGCACGCAGAGGACACAAGCCTGGCATCAAGGACTCATGGATATTGGCATTTTTCTGAGAGCACACCACAGAATGCAATTCTGCACTGGGATTATTCTTCAGCCACAGTGCCAGGGTGTCCCTAAGCAGACCATGGGAGCAGGTCAGGAAGAAGGCAGCCACCTGCCTCCAGCCCTGAGAGTGGAACCACATGGGGAGCACCACGCCATGCTCCCCACTGTCACAATCCAGTCTTGATGTCTTTGGCAAAGAAGGTGACAGTGCAGCCTCTGCAGTTCTGCTTTCCAGATTTGAGTTCTCTGGTGCACCAGAGTCCAAATTCCTTGAATACTAAAGCATCCACAGCCCCTTCTCCCAGACTTTTTGAGAAGCTGTGACACCATTGAAGCCACTCCTGGGAGTTCAGCAGCTCAGAGGAGCTGCCTGGATGTGTGTTCCCTGCCCTGCTTGGGCAATCCACGTGGTGAACTCTGGTGGGCAGAGCAGAGTTCATGCAGCACCTCTGCCAACAAGACTGAGGGAATGGGAGGGTGGCAGCTCCTGGACAAAGCTGTGGCAGGTGAGGAGCTTTTAGTAGTTCTGGAAGCCCTTGGAAGTCCAAGACTGCCCAGCCCAACACACCTGGACAGATTCCCATGAAGCCTCATAGAGGAAGGAAAAAGGGCCAGATCCCACAGGATTGTGCAATCCCACAGGGACCTGCTGAGGAAGGTGAAGAGGACTGGCCAGGATCCAAGTGATGAAACACCCACAGAGGTCAATTATGTGCTGATGCACCAACCTTTCAGTCCCAGACAGAGAATTCCAAGGAAAGACCAGGTCACTGAGGGCTGCCAAGGGAGGCAGGTCAGCAGTGGGGTGAAGACATGAACACCTCTCTGGTGCCTCCTGGAAAGTGTCTCTGATGTGAGAAAGGGTCTTCCCATGCACTTTGGAGGCCACAACCACAGCCAGATTTTTTTACAGCTTTGACAGTGCCTATTTCTATTGGCAGGGTTGTGCTTGGCAGGACACATTGTCCCTTCTGGCTGGTGTGAAGGAGGGAACTTCAAATGGTATGTGAGTGACTGGGGAGGAGGTGGGAGCTGCAGGGCAGAGGGAGCAGCCCCACTTCACAGTCCCAGCTGACTGTGCACACCGTGGTCCTGCTGAGGCAGGGTCTGCACTGAGGAGCTGCCAGGAGGTTCTGGGCAAGCTGAACGTGCTCTTATGGCATGGAGGGGGTCTGTCATGGAGGTGTCCTGTCCTTCTTGGTCCTGGTTCCTTCTGCCAGGAAAGAGAAGCCTGGAAGAGGTTGGCTAAGGGAGGACAGTCCTTGCTGTACTTCTTGCTTTTCTCATCCCAAGCTGGCAGGACAACTCGAGATGAGTCTTCAGCAGGAGGTGTCAAAGGGACACGTGGGACAAGGTGAGTGCTCGTCTTGTCCCCAGAGCTCTCTTCCTTCTTGGCTTTTTGGGGAGCCACTGTGGCAGAGCCTGTCCCCGTAATTCCTGTCTTGGTCACAAGGTGTGAGAGAGCCACGTGTGGGGAGAGGAGGGGCCTTGTGCAAGGAGGACACTTGTGAAGATCTTGGGGAAAATGCAACAAACCTCAGGAGTTTGGTTGGTCAGTGAGGAGCTGGGTCAGAGGGAGGAGAAAGAGCAGAGTGAGTTTGTGTCTGAAGCAGAGAAGGTTTCAGGAGAGAGAGACACTGGGCAGAGCTGGAGGAGGACAAGCTGGTGGTGGAGGTGGGCAAGAAGCAAGTCCAGGAGCAGGAATGTGGGTGGTTTAGTGCTTGGCTCAGGAATTTGTGCCAACAGCAGGAATGGAAAAGGCTTTGCCAGAGGCAGGGCTGAGGCTCAGGTGTGCTGGGGACTTTGGAGGAGAAGCACATAACACAACAGGAGAAGGGAAAACTGGTGACAATAGGAAGGTAGCAGGAGCACCTGAGAGGGTCCCCCTGTGTGGGTGAGAAGACCGTTCTACCTGCTCCATTTGTTCCACTGCTCAGTGCAAGACCAAGGCTCAGGCTTTGTCATGGAGTTCACAAGCCAATAAATCCTATAAAAGCCCGGAGAAAGGAGAACAGTTTTCTTCTGTCCTGGCATGTTGTTTTATCCCAGTTCCTGGGGTCATGCTCCAGGGTTTGTCATTGTAGATGTCTCTCTAGTTAAATTATTTCCTTTCAGAGCTGATTTGATCTGTGTTGCTTTGAAAGCAGTTTTAGGGATGTTTCCCAAGGTACCATGGCCATATTTTTTCTAAACCAGGTGGTTTCTGAGTCAGCTGCTCATTGCCCTATTCACTGTCCCGTAGCCATTTGGACAAGTCCCTGTCTCAGTAGTTATTTCATACCTATAGCTTATGTAGGGGTTTATATAGGGCATTTCAAGGACCTTCTAATTGAATTTCAGTTGCCACCTGACTTTATTTGATTCACAAAAAAGAGGCATTTTTTGAGGCATATTGTGAGATTTCGGAGAAAAGTTATTTTGAGGGATTCGTGGAAGTTGAAGAAACCTTCCCACTCAGTGCTTCAATATGCTGGAGTTTGGCTGCATAGGAATTTCTGAAACTCTGATATTGATCACGTGTACTGGGAAAAATCCTCCCACTTTCCCAGCAAGGAGCTTTGCAAACCCCACCCCACTGATCCAGGCTGTAAATTAATCCATACATCCCTATCCTGGACAGAGATCCATATCCTGGACAGAGATCCCCACATGCTCAGAGTCTGGCTGTCACTGGCATTGTCACAGGGACTGCTGCCAACGTGCCTTTGGGCAGCACACTGCACAAGCCTCTCCTTCTGCTGAGTCCTTCCCTGTCCCTGCAGGGTGAGCACTCGCACGGCCAGACCCCTGACCCCAGGCCATGGCATGTGCCCAGCCCAGTGTGCCTGGGCTGTGAGGGATCCCTTCCGTGCCTGTTGGGAATCACAACCAGCTTGGCAACTGCTGGAGTAAGAACTGCACTCGTCCTTTGGACAGAGCCCAGGGCTCCAGCTGAGGATTCCCAGCCCTCCTTCAGTGCTCCCATCACTCACTACCTTGGATCACCCTCATCACATTCCCAGCACCTGCTCTGGTTCTCCTGGATCTTCAGTGTCAATGAGGAGAGCGGGATGGCAGGTATTCCACAGGTGCTTCCTGTTTTGGTGTCCAGCCATAATTCCTGATGTTCTGTTCTCCATGATGACCACCCAGTAGATTTGAGGTGATATTTTTATAGAAGGCTGTGCTTAATTAAGCACTTGTTGTACATTAGAAACTCATTATCAAGAAAGGGAAGCTGATTAATTATCTCAGATGTAGAAATCCAGACCACAGGCAGCCTCCCATCATCCAACAGACCTCTCCTCCCGTGTCCCGCTGTGAAAATGGTGCTCCTTCCACCAGCTGTAGGCTGAGGACTAAGCCAGTCCTCAGCTCATCCCAGGTGATGTTCTGGAGCACTGCTGTGCTTCTTGACCCCAGCACTGCTCTGCAGCTTCACTGACCCGCGACACTCTTGGGCACATGGTGGGACTTTGGGGGGTCCTGTGCAGGGCCAGGAGTTGGACTCGATGATCCTGATGGGTCCCTTCCAACTCAGCATAATCAATAATTCCATGATTTCATGATGCTTTGAGATCCAGGCATGTGTCAGCCTCCATCCCACCTCAAACAGGGGCGCAATGGAACAGGGAAAGGTTTGGACAACTTGATCTGAGACAGAGAAAGGATCTGGAGAAGAAGCTACAGAGTAGGGATCCTTCAGTTTGGATAAGGGACAACTGATGCTGATACAACAGTGCTTGTCCAGACCACTTCGTTTCACAGAGCATGGACAAGAACTTACAATTACTGTGGCATCAAATTAAATAAAATCAAATAAAACATAAAATCCCACACTGGATGCTGTTCTTCACACCACCAGGACATTGTCACCAGGAACTGTGGGACTGCAGGTGACTCCACGTCACAGAAGCCAAATGTTCACATGCAGTTTAAAGGAGAAACCACGTAGATTTATGGAAGAAAAAAAAAAACACTGTTACTAAAACCATCAACACCGCCTTGGGCTGGGGAAGTCCCTAAGCTGCAAATTCTTGGTGTCTGGGAAATTTTTTCAGGAGAAGAGTCGTTACGTGCACATTCTGTTCCTGTGATTTTCCCAAGGAATCTGCTTTTGCACGGAGTTGCTGCTGGGAGGGAGCCAAATTTCAAAATCTAAACAGAAAATTGGGGAAATTGTGAAAGAGATCAAAAGAAAAATCAAATTACAAAGATGGCAAAAATGAAAGCAAGGGACGTGTCATGGATTAGAAGCACGCAAAGCTTGGAAAAATGAAAGGCAGGAGGGAACACGATGAAACTCCTCTGGAAATGCCCATTGCTCCCTGACATCCAAGTACCTGGTGGGGATTTCCCACTGTAGTTTTGTCTGGAGAGGCAACTGGTCCAGCATTTGGATCCACAGTCACCAGTGGGGGTGGGAAGTAGCCTCATGTACCCACTTGTCCCATGGGCAGAGCTTGTCCAGGGCAGGGCACACTGCTGAGGGGCCCAATGGCCCCGGGGACCCTCGAGTGGGGTGGACAGGGATGAAGTAGAAGCATCAGGAGACTCCAGAGGACCTGAAGGGTAACTTGTATTCTTGAAATCCATGTTCCTCAGGGTCTTTCTCTCAGCACAAAGAGAAGCTGTGGGAGGGGTGCTGTGAACTGCACTGGGAGCATCCCCACCTTCACCACACTGCAGGACATTTTCCAACCTAAATCCAGTCTGGACCTGATATAAACTGGAATAATCCTGGATTTCCAGCTTCCTTTGCTAGTGGAAGGTCCATGCCTGTGCAGAGAGCTGGGTGGTGGAGGTGGAGCAATCAGATGTTTTCAGGGCAGTTTGAGGTGAGCCGTGTTGGTGCTGCTTGTCCACAGCAATGGTGTGTTGGGCCACCCGGGGGGGTGGTGGGGCTGAGGTCTGACATGGAGCATGAGCAGGTGTCCCTGCCCACAGAAAAGGAGTTGGGATTAGATGTTCTTCATGGTCTCCTTCCAACCCAAACCATTCTGTGATTCTATAATGAAGAGCCAAAATGAGGGGTCAGCAGAGTCTGCAGAGCTGTATTAGTAGGACCTGTTGTGGTCTGACAAGGGGTAATGATTTTACACTAAAAGAGGGTAGATTCAGGTTAGACATAAAGAAAAATTTTTTTAGTACAAGGGTGATGAGGCCCTGGCACAGGTTGCCCAGAGAAGCTGTGGCTGCCCCAGCCCTGGAAGTGTCCAAGGCCAGGTTGGACAGGGCTTGGAGCAACCTGGGCTAGTGGAAGGTGTCCCTGCCCATGGCAGAGGGGTTGGAATGGGTTGACCTTTAAAGGTTCCTTCCAACCCAAACCATCCTGTGATTGCTCAAGACAGGACTGAAGAGCAGGGTCAAGATAGTCCTTGCGCCCTGGAGGAAACAGGAGAACAGAGGGGAGATCACCCATCCCTGTCGTGCCATGTCAGTCTTGCTGAGGTCCTAGGAAAGGGCCAACAGCTCGGAGAAGCTTCCAAAGAGGTCTCTTGGATGGATGGAAAAGGACTGTTGATCACAATTAATACTCAGTCAGTCCATGTAGAGCTGCTGGGTTCTGGGGAATCAAGGGCCGCTGACAAACTGAGCCAGTCTGAGAGCCCACTGCTGCTCCCCTTCCTTTCTTCATCCCCCCTCTGCTCCCAGCATCAGCCCTGAGCACTGTCTTACACCCTGTTCTGCACAGTTCTGCATCCTCAGTGGGCTGATCCACGGAGAGCTCTGTGGGCCCTGAGCCCATTCCAGGTGGGAGGGAGGGAGGGACGGAGGGATGGATGGATGGATGGATGGATGGATGGATGGATGGATGGATGGATGGATGGATGGATGGATGGATGGATGGATGGATGGATGGACACACAGCCCTTGGCAGAGGCAGAAGAGACGTGAAGAGCAGCTCAGTGCTGTTCCCTGAGCTCCCACCACCTCAGGGAGCTTCCCGAGAACATCTTGTCCCAAACCCACCTTTGTCCTGGTGGCCAAACCTGCAGCCACAGCAGGGGCTGGGTGTGAGCCCCTGCTCAGCCTGAGCCCTGCACTGCCAGCCGAGCTCCCAGCTGAGCTTGGGTGAGCTGAGCCTCACCCACAGCGTGGAGTTCCAGCCCACATTGTCCTTTCTCCCAGCTGTGCTGCAGCTCCCAGGTGCTGATGGTCTGGCCAGTGTGAACAAATTGTTATTCCCAAGGCACTGAACACACAGCTCATCAGTCAGGGGCGTTCTGATGGATGAGTCAGGCCTAGGAAAACAAAATCCAGGGAGTGCAGCCAAGCAGGGACTGTCCTGCCCCTTACCCATCCTCAACCAGCATCCCAAGAGTGGGACCGAGTCCTGGATCATTTTTGAACCCACAAATACTTTGGGGAGTTGTGTTTTGAATCCCCGGGGTTTGCTTTAAGCCACAGTTTCCTGGCCACAGTGTGTGGGCCAGTGCTAAGTGCTCTGAGCTCCCTTTTGCCATGAGCTGCACACTGCAGACACTGCTCTGAGAGGACAAACAGCCACCCACAGGAGCAAGGAAGTGATTAAGGGGAAACAAAGTGGATGTGGATGCCAGACTTGAGGGTTCTGAGAGCAGGAATGAACTACTAACAGTCTCAAATCGATCATCTGCTATTTCTTCAGCAAATAAATTGGAGTGGGGGAGAGCCTGGGAGACTTAGAGGCAAAATACTGTGCTGAGAGGAATAGAAAAGAACAGAACAGAAATAAATTTGGGCTGAGAGGGAAGGGAGGAAGTGTATAATGCACACTTCGATGAAGAAGAAGGCAGGGGTTAAAAACATTAATATTTAAGCTACAGCCTAGTAAAAAAAAAAAAAAAACAAGGAAAAAGTGATTAAAATCTACCAGTATAAACCCTCCATGCAGATTTGGCAAGCTGGGCTCTCTTGGGGGATTTACATTCCTTCTGCAGAGGGAAAAACATCACAGCCTGAATTAGCAACTCGGACTGTCCAAGGGGAAATCTCCCCCTCGCAGGGATGGCTCGACTTTGAGGTCTAAATTTGCAACCTAAACATATAAAACTGGGCTGAATTAAGAGCAGACGTGAGTCCTGCTCTGATCCTGGATAAAACCAAGCTGCCAGGGCTGGGTTTCCCCGTGTCCATCCCTCGCTTCGCTGCCGCCGCGTTGCCAGCAGGTGGTACTGTGCCCCCAAGGATCGCTCACGGAGGGGCTTTGCCAGGGAAAAAAAATCCTTTCCAAACACTTGGGAAAGGTGTTCGCTATTTTCCCCTGCCCCGTGGGCTCACCCTGCTGCTCTTGGAGCCCTTTTCTTGCCCTGAGCTCCTGAGGTGAGGTGTGAGGGCTGTGGGGACACCTCCCATCACTCCTCAGAAACACGACCACAGAAGTGACCGGTAACTTGGATTTTGCTCCCTCCCCATCACCTGGAGCAGTTCCATCTCAGACAGCTGAGGGAGATGGGATGCAATGGGCTAGCCCACTGAGGATGGTTCTTCTGGAATAGTTGTCCTCCTACATCACAGCTGGGACACCCCAGTCAGTGATGGGCACTGCCAGGCCCTGGGAAGGTGTTTGCAGGGATAGAATCTCTACCTGTGCTTTGCTGAACAGCCCAGGTTTGGCTGTGGTGGGACCAGGAAAGCACCAGTGACCCAGAGCTTCCACCCACACCACAAATGGACGTGGCACAGGTTGCCCAGAGAAGCTGTGGCTGCTCCTGGATCCTGGGAAGTGTCCAAGGCCAGGTTGGACGGGGCTTGGAGCAACCTGGGCTAGTGGAAGGTGTCCCTGCCCATGGCAGGGGGTGGGACTGGATGGGCTTCAAGGTCCCTTCCAACCCAAACCGTGTGTGATCCCGTGATCCACGTGGCACTCCGCTGGATGGCACTGTGTCCCACACTCCGAGCTCTCCATCCTCTCGTGCTTGTCCCCCAGCCCACGGGAAGCACCTGCACCGCGTTTTAGGACAGTTTTCCTGGGAAAAAAAGGATGTTTTTTGAGAAACGCCAGTAATTGAGAATCAGCCACTGGTTGCAAAAGTGGGAGCAAGACAAAAGGTGCTGCACATACCAGTTCTGATTCACAAACATTCACCCTTGTGATCACAGAGACAGTGATCCTGCTCCAATACTCAACCTGCTGGTTTCCATGTTCACTTTCCATCAAAAATGTGATAAATCAAAAGGAGCAACAGATAAAGGTGGCACTGATGTAAACAGAGATTGCTCCCCAAAAAAGGTTATTTTTACAGCTGTCACCACTTACCCCACAAACAGGACTCCAGGATAACTGGGAGGGTAACTCCAGGAGGGGAACATGTGGCTGTGATGACACAGTGACAGAGAAATTTAAGCCAGAGCAGTGGCCAAGGAGGGCCTGAGGAACCCCCACCTGAGGAACCCCCACCTGAGGAGCTCACACCTGAGGAACCCTCACCTGAGGAACCCCCACCTGGGGAGCCCTCAGCCTCTCTGAGGGGTGGGGAACACTGTGGGTGGGTACAGAGAAGACCACACTGACTGGGGGATGTTCCAGTTGGGTTTTTTTTTCTTGTTATGGAACAGAAATGGAATTACAGGGATCAGAAGTGAAGCTCTGGTATGTTTTTAGCTCCAGCTTCCCCCAGTAGTAAGACCTCCAAGGGTGGCCCACTTATCAAGCTACATGATGGAAAGATGATGCTCACACAGTCTGAGGGGTGCAAGTTCCTTTATTTTTGTCTACAGACAGCAGGGAAGGCACTGCAGGAGTGACAGAGCCTGGGAATTATCAGCTGCTCTGCAAAGCAGGACCATGGAGCTGACAAATAAAGTCCTGGTTGGGTGGAAGGAGGATGGGATGTGTGTCCAGGGAGCAGCACTGGGAACAGGAGACAGAGCTGCCCAGAACAGGAAAATCTGGCAAAGACAGGCAAAATCCTGCCTGCAAACACTTGTCCGAGTGGGTGTCCACTGATGCAGCTGCTCTTCATTCAAGGATATCAACCTCCCTTCCTTGAAGGCCAGTTCTTCCCGAGCAGGGAGGTTCTCCCTGGGAATGGGACACTGACAGACACCAGGAGCTCCAGGGGAGCAGGCAGGGCCCGTGTCTGAACTGGCACTTGGACCCTCCAGCCCCACTCAGGGCCTGGCTCTGCTCTCAGAGGGTGAGAACCAGAGCAGGTTGTCCACCCTGGCCTGGGCTCTCCCTCTATCCGTCTGCCTCACTCCTGTCACAGAATCCAACACCTCAGCTCAGCACAGGAGTGGGAGAGGGGCTCTGGAGCAAAGTTCTAAAGGTTGGGAGGGTGAGCAGGGCCCAGCCTCGGTCACCACCCCATGTCCCAGCCATTCCTGCTCTTTCAGAGCTCACCACCAAAGATCCAAGAATACCTGAGTACCCCCAACAACACATGAAAAAAGAGAATTGGTCTCTGATAAGCAGGTGAGCCCACCTGGCCACGGGGTGAGAGCTGCAAGCTGAGCTATGCTCTGCTCCCAGTGCTGTCCTACCCCTGCAGGAGACTCATTTCTCTTGCTGCCACCTCTGCCTTCCCTTTGCCTTTTTATCTCGTGTGTACAACACCAAAGGGGCCCGAGCAGGACCTTTGGCAGCACATCACACTGTGGACTGGGAGTGCAAGTCCCCAGCTCCAACCCCACCCTGGGGGAGACCCAAGAGCACAATCTGAGCTCTACAACACAACTTTGGGACTTGTGTTATGCATCTGCCACTGGAGGAATCAGAGGAGGCAGCACAGAGCTGGATCTATCCCTTTCATTTCAGTTCCTGGCACTTGGTCAGCCAGATCCCTCCCAAAAACCCAGGAGCTGTGGCAGGCAGGAAAACTGTCTCCAGCTCCCCTGAAAGAGGTGTCCAACCCCCCTTCATCGTGGGGGCTGTTTGGGTGCCAGGGTTGGTGTGAGCTGTTTGTCAGCTCTGAACAAGTAACAATTCCATGACTACAGAGGAACTGGGGGTGGTGAGTTGTGGGGGAATAATGGGCTGGAAGAGGCTGGTCCTGCCCTGAGGGGATGGTCTCCAGGGCACAGGGAGCACAACTTGTCCTAGATTTTTTTTTTCCCCCTTTTTTTTCCCCTGAGATCCGAATGTATAGTTGCAGGAGGGGACAAGGGGGGAAAATGAGCTGAAGACTCGTAACTGCAGAGGCCGTTCCCTGTGAGCAAAGGGCCACATGTCCC
Organism: Lepidothrix coronata; assembly: GCF_001604755.1. NCBI lineage: Eukaryota > Metazoa > Chordata > Aves > Passeriformes > Pipridae > Lepidothrix > Lepidothrix coronata. Next base: position 333,231 of record NW_016690504.1, on the reverse strand, counting down.
CTTTTATCGCCAGCCATAATTCCCTCCTTGGCTCAAAGGCGGCTGTGAAAAGAGCAGGACTGGTTCAAACTTCCTTGGGGTCTCCGTGGCAACCAGCCCTGCAGGAGCCTTTTCTTCCTTTCCCCATTTTCCTCTTTTGTTGTTGTTGTTGTTGTGTCATTAAAACTTCCCGGATTGAATCCCCACCAGGCTGCTCCGCAGGCACCGCTCCAGCCCTCCTGTCTGCCCTGCCTCCAGCCAGCTGCCCTGCCTTTTCTCAGCCCCTGCACCAGCCAAGCTCAGCCCCAGCCCAGCAAAGCCCACTCCAAACTCAGCCCCAGCCCAGCAAAGCCCAGCCCAGCTTCCCATCGGGATGTTTGTCCTGTTCCACTTCATCCCTCCCCAGTACTTTAATTTCCTGCACTCCAGCCCAACATCCTCAGAGTAATCAAGGGAAAATGGTGCTTTCCTGATCCCCTGGGTTGGGCTGTCTCAGAAGGGGTGTGGGGCATTTCAGACCTGGCACCCCTGCCCTGCAGACCCAGGGCTGAGCAGAGCCTCTCTTGCATCTGTTTGGGCACAAAGAGGGCTCCTTGGACAGCCAGTCCTGGCCATGCCAGTGCCAGATCCAGCACAGATCCCACACCCACTCTGAGTGCAGGCAACAACTCAAGATGGGAGAGAGGCTGAGATCCGTCTCATCCATCCCTACCTTGGCAGCACTACTGCCAAGGAGTGCTGTGACCTGGAGCTGGGTAAAGAAGCAGTAAATATGGCTTAGAGCTCCTCCTGTGTTGTGTTGGCTGTGCTGGACTGTTACACTTCCCTGCTGGCAGGGCAGGGCTGGGGTGGGGGTAGCTCTGGGGTGTGGGGAGTGAGGCTCCAATCTCTTCTCCCTGGTGACCAGTGACAGGACCCAGGGAACAGCTGGAGCTGTGCCAGGGCAGAGTCAGGTTGGATCTCAGGGAAAGGTTCTTCCCCCAGAGGGTGGTTGGCACTGACCAGGCTCCCCAGGGCAGTGGGCACGGCCCCAAGGCTGCCAGAGCTCCAGGAGGGTTTGGCCAACGCTCTGAGGGACAGGGTGGATTGTTGGGGTGTCTGGGCAGGGCCAGGGGTTGGACTGGATGGTCCTTGTGGGTCCCTTCCAGCTCAGGGTGCTCTGTGACTGTGATTCTAGGCAGGGGCATTATCTGTGGGCTCAGCAGCCTGCACAAGGGCTCAGCAAGGAGAAGGTCTCCCATCCTCAGCCTGCTCCAGTTCACTCCCCTGACCACACAGCCCAGGAGACACAACACTGATGTAAATTGAGCAGCTCCTTTTCCTCCAGCAGCACAGGCCCTCACCAACATCAGAGGGCCCCAGGATTTCCAGCTACAACATCGTGGAAAGTCATAGCCTGCAGCAAAAAATAGCTGGGCTCATTTTTTACCCACCTCTAGGATAGTGCTAGACTGGAGTCCTGGGGAAGGAGAGAAGGAAGGGGAGGACTGACTCTGCTCCCTTTGCTCCCCATCCCTCCCCCATCCCTGGGATGCATTCCTCCAGATGTCAAGGTAGACAGAGCTGCCTTCAAACAATCCGAGACCTGGGGCGTAGTTTCTTCTCATGCTCAGCTCATGCAATTACTCAGATTTACAGCAGCTCTGAGAGGCAGCTCAGCCTCTCCCATAGACTGAGGCTGCCCTCAAAACTGCCCTTCTCTTCTAGTTCAAGAGACAACATTCACCGACTTTCCAGCACTTTGTGTAATGGCCCTGTTCCCAAAAGATTTCTGGGACCCACCATCCAGGCTTTATATTCCCATGGCACATCCTCATCCACCCTGAGCCACCTCTGCTCCCTCACACTCACCCATGTGCAGACCTTGGGCACACGGGGTGGCAGCTGCACATCCTCAGCCTTCCTGCTCCCCCCTCTCCTGGATCCTCACCTACTGCTTCCAAATGAAGTCAAAAATCACATCATTGTGCAAGAAAGTCTTCTGGGACCTTGTCCACAGGTATTATCCTGCCCAAAGGTGCTGAGGTGAAGACTGAACAGAACCCTAAGTGTCATCTGGAGATATTTTTCCCGCTAAAAGCTGCAGGCTGATGGAACAAGTGTCCTACTGTACCTTAACTTGAGGAGAGAGCAGGGGTGACTTGGAGTAGGGATGATGTGGGTATAAGAACAGAAGGGGAACAGAGAAGACATTAAAGCTGCCTCCCAAGTGCTGCCCCTGTGTCAGCCCCTTGCTGCAGCAGTGTCCCCACACGGTGCAACGTGGGCCAGCACTATTTGAGGCAAAGCTCTGCCAGTCAAACATAATAATGGCCTTGTATTTACTGGACTTTGCCCTGGGTTTCACTGCTCCAAGTTGCCATAGTCACTAAAACCCATGAGTTAGGGCTTCATTAGGTGATTCCTTTTTGGTGGCAAGATAGAGGAAAGATGTGAAAATCTAACAGAGTTTGAAGTGCTGAAGGAATTTAAGTAGATGACAGTGAAAGAAAGATGTTTTTCCTCGCAGTCTGTAAGAGCTCCAGGTCGGTGGCACCGAGATGAAGTTCCTTAGAGGATTTCTGGCTCACTGGCAATGGTGGGGGAGCCAGGACTCAGCATTTCCACTTCACTGTTTCCTGTGATCCCCTGGCCACAGAGCAGGATAGATGTGAATAAAACAACTAAACCACGGGCATCACCATTTATCCTTCTTGTATCCTTCAAACACAAAAACTGGGATTCCAGTTGTGCTCATATGTTCATCTGCTCAGTATTTATGAAGCCTGTGATTCATGACTGTCCCTTGGTGTTCTGGCTCAGGGCTGCCCAGAGGGTGAGACAGCTCCCTCCTGAAGGAGCTGATAGGATACACACAGAAACAGGGATTTCCACAGGTTTACAAGTCAGAAATTCAGGGGCAGATAAGGAACCTGAGACAGCAAAACTGCATGAGGAGTCATTGGCAAAGCTGAGAACAAAACCCTTATTTCTTGAGTTTGGATCTGAAAACAGGTACTACAGCAGGTTACTCTGCCAGTGTTTTAAAATGAGAGGCTCTGAGATTCCCTGGAACTGGCATTAAAGCTCTGCTGGAGCAAAGATGGGGATGAGGCTCCCAACAGGGACACGGGGTGGGCACGGCCAGTCCAGGCAACGTTGGGGGCAGAGAAAAAGCATCCTCAGAGTTGCTCCATCAAAATGGGTGACCCTTCCAAATGTAACCCCAGAATACCAAGGCCTGAAATTTTGAAAGGCCCCCTGAATTCTACAGGATGGTGGGTAAAGGCAGGAGGACAAGTCACAGTACCTCGAGCACTGATGAGACAAGGAGCAGAGGATAAACACAGAGAAACACTTTGGGGAGCAGAAATTGTTATAAAGAACTTGCAGCATCAAGTAATTAGTGCAAAAATGACAGGAATCATCGAAAGTGTAGTCAGTAAGTTTAAAATATGTTTGCAAAACAATCCCCAGTCCTACAAAAGATCTCCTTTGGGGGCTACAAGAAGAGGGAACTGTCCTGGACATTACTGGCAAATAGGTTTTCCTGAGTTACCTCAACAAGGGAGTTTTAGTTGGCACATCTTCTGGATGGCATGAAGCTTTTCCCTGCCACCCCAACAAAGCAAGGGAAGTTACCAAGGTGTTGTTAGAAGAAATAACACCCCAATTCCATTGGAAATGTCAGATCACTGGTGGTAAAGCACATGGAGAAGATCCATGGAAATACACAGCAATGTTTCTGTCCAAAGCCCAAAGCCACCAGGCCTTCTTTAAGCTGCTCTGCTCAGGTGTTAACACAGGATGGCTCTTTCCAGGTAATGACCACCTGGGTGAGCCCAGGGAACATCAGCTAAGGTGTGAAGAACCAGAAACAGCAGAGGAGAACTGCCTGTTAGATCCAGGGGGGGCACAAAGGACCTGGGAGAGAGATTTGGCCAAGAAAGCTGAGGAACAGGTAAGTTTAGAGGGAAATGTTGATGTTAACAGCAAACAGAGCCCTCAGAAACACACAAGATTTTGGTAGTTTAAGATGGAAGGAATTCAAACATCTCATGTATGCTTTGAGGAAGGATTTCTTCAGCTCTTTACATACTTTTATGTAATTATTTACTTTGGAATTGATGGCTACAGCCATCAAAGCACCAATGTCCTCTTTTACCTCCACTTTAGATAGTAAGACCAAAATTTAGGTCTTCAACAAACCCAGCTGATTCTAGTACTTGAAACCCCTGAAAAGACCATTGTCCAAGAGATCCACCTTCTCAGTTCCTGTTTCTGGCCATGCTCAGAAGTGCCCAGGTGTAAAGTTCAACCTCTATCACCCAACTCAACCACCCTGCACCATCAGGTCATCCCAGACCATCCATCTCTTGCCCTTGGCAGTGAGGTTTGAGTTGTCCTCCCCACATCACACTGACCATGGAGTGACTCCCCCAGGAGAGGTCTGAGCTCCTGGTGTCCCACACTCATCAGTGGCTCAGTGCATTGCAATCCATGCTGAGAACAAATCCAGGAGGCTCCATGGTCTCATCACCCTCCCCAGGCACTTAGTTTGTTCCTGATGGGAGATTCTGATGGAGAAAGGAAGAAAAGCTAAAAGAAGTAGAAGTTGCAAAAGTTAGAGCCCAGGGGGAAGAAGAGGCACATTTCCAGTGTGGTTACAATGCTCCTTTGCTGGAGTGTTGTTGGAATAAACCAAAGGATCCCTTTGGGTTCCTCGGCACCTCCAGCGACCACGTTTGCAGGACCACAATGTCCCACAATACAGAGGGACCTTTATACTGACATTGTAAAGGCAACAGGACTTTTCTCGAGCAGCCAAACCTCTGACTTCCTCAATTTCTTTCATTTCTGGGCATACTGAAGCTGGTCTATAAGAGTCAATACTGCCAAACTAGACAGAGCGATGTGATTGAAGAGACCCTCAGTTAATAAACCTGTCAGTCAGCAGCACAAGGAGGGGTCTATGAGTGAAATTTTGAAATTGTACTCTTTGGGGTAACTGTCATTTGCTCTTAGAAATTACATTTAAAATTAATGTTTGCTGTGGAACTTATAAATATTTGTTCAGGCTGGCATGAAATACCCCCAGGATAATTTTAGCATGTCCGCATCAGATTTTCATTTTGCAGCAGAGAAGACTCAAAGTGAGTCTGTTCCTTTCACAAACAATGTTGTCTTCATCCCTGTGAGACAGGTCCTGCTCCCTGGGGAGCCAGGCCTGCCATTCCAAGGCTTTGGGGATCAGGACTGGTGCAACCAAAGACACAACTGAACCCTGACATTGTTTTTCCACTCATTTTTCTGCTCATTTCAGTGGGAGAAACTTGGAGCCAAGAGTCACTGGTCAGGGACAGTAAGGACCTTCTACTCACAGCATTTCCGAGCCAAAGCAACTGCAGACATGCTTGAAACACAGTGTCTTCACCAAAGGTGGGAGAACACGAATTGCTGGTGATGGTGGGACAAACAGACGTTCAGGGCAGACAAAGAGAGCAATGGGAGGGAGGCGTTCAGAGGAGTTCCGGCAACTCGAGAAACTTCATCAGAGCCAAAGGCCACGGAGACCTTTCCTGCCACTTCAGCTGCTTGGGATCAAACCTCTACCAACACACTTCATCTTTCAGGACCTGTGTGTGGCCATGTCAGTGATGCTGGGCAGGTACAGGGGGTGGGTGGGAGCTTTCACATCCCTGCTGCTGTTGGAACCCAGCCCTTCCCAGGGCAGCACTGAGACCTCTGCCCATCTCACAACAACACATAAAGTCTCTGGGTTTGGTCTCGGGTTGTTTTCCCACTTGATTTCCTGCAGAGGAGCCATTATGCAGCTTGGTTTGGGCTTAGCTTACAAATTCTGCCATGGAGAGATGGATAAAGAGCACTTTGTATTCCCCAGAGTGTGATGGACAGGAATGTCTCAGCCATCAGAGAATCAAAGAATTATTAAAGTTGGAAAAGACCTTTAAGATCATCGAATCCAACCATTAATCCACTACTGCCAGGTCCACCAAGACCTTGATGATGGCCTCCAACCAACCATTCAATTCAGATTTCAAAAGCTTTCCCCATATGGATTCCTGCAGTGTCTGAGGTTTTTTGTCCCTTTCCGTGGGCTCTCAGTCACCTGCAGTGTCACCTGAGACAACTCACTTCAGTCTCTCTGTGCTGCCTCTCTGAGAGTTTGACATTTCAATGTCAGAAATTCTGTCACTCGGTACTATTAATCCTTATTCTGTTTGTGAAGCTTCAAAACACCCACCAGTAGAGGTACAAACCTGGGCAGCACTTTCAGTTCTGCTTTTCTGGACAGGCTTAGAGGTGTTTTTGTGGCATTTCACACACTCCACGGCATTCTTTAACCAGTGAGTGAGAAATGACCATTCCCTGGGACTGGAATGAGACAGACAAGGGCACAGAACCACCTTCATCCATCCTGCTAAACTTCCTTAACCTCCAGAAGAGGTGGGTCACACCTTGAGGGTCTATTTGGAATAGTTCTTGTTCTGCACCAACCTCAAACTGTGACTAAAATTTCTGCAGGGCTGTGCAGCTTGGCCAGGTCAGGCCCATTCCAGGGTCCATCTCCATGGTTAAAAACACAGGCAACAGAGTTCAAGATCTGGGAATATTTCCAGGCAGTGTTTAATTTAGTGAAACAGATTAAATTCATCCTTCAAATGCTCATTTGACAATCGTTGCTTCCTCAGACCCAGATGATTTTGTTCAATAAAACATCTGGGTGTCAGTAAAAGATTTGCCAGAACAGACACCCAACACATCCTTTGGGATTTGAAATCCCATAAGAGAACAAGCCATATTTAACGTCTATGATGGGTCATAAACAGCTGGAAAACCCACTGCATGAAACCTGGAGAACCTTGTTCTCCCAGTCCAGGAACTGGGGAAGAGGGAAGGTGTGATCAGCTGCTCTTGGGTGTGTGATGGCCAAGAAAACAATCATCACTTATGAGAGCAGCTCTGCATTAACTGAGTGTCCAAACACACAAAAGTCAATAAAAACTGGGAATCAAGGAAGACAGAAGCAAGAGGCAGGTGCATCACAGGATCATGGAATGGTTTGGGTTGGAAGGGACCTTGAAGCCCATCCAGTGCCACCCCCTGCCATGGGCAGGGACACCTTCCACCAGCCCAAGTTGCTCCAAGCCCCATCCAAGCTGGCCTTGGACACTTCCAGGGATCCAGGGGCAGCCACAGCTTCTCTGGGCACCCTGTGTCTCTGTGTTATTAAACACCAAGAAATCTGTTGTGCCCGGAGCCTCAATATAAGGAGAAGGTCGACAGCTTTCAAACCCATGAGATGACTGAGCTGTCTGAGAGCACCTTGGACCTCTGTTACAGGTATGGCTCTGAAATAAGTTGATTTATTGTCTGCTCCTAAAGCGCCTGAAGTCCAGGTGGTGACACCATCAGCCCCAGGGCAGCAACAGAGCTGTGGGTGCTGAGCATGTTTTAGGAGCAAAGGCAACTGTTTTGGTTTCTCCCCTTTCTTTGTCCCATTCTGTCGAGTCATCCCCTGCTCTGACACAACAGCCCCTGTAAAAGCAGGCTCTCTATCCAATAGCAAGGATTTTTAAGGAAAAGCTTTGTTGACTCCATTTGCAAACCATAAAACTGATTATGATTTTTTTAATACTTCCATGTGTGGGGGTTTGATAATATTTTCATCCTTCTGCATCCAGAGATGCCCTTCACAAGAAATCCATTCATGGGACACACTCCCACCTCCCTGCTCCCCTCTCACCATGACATGGCATTTTTTCCCAGTAGAAACCCAGTCTGACAGCGCTTCCCCCCCTCCACCCATCCCACCCACCCACTGAAAACCCGGGCACTGCGGGTTTCATTTCAACTTTAGAACCAGTTGTGCCCACACCAAGGCATCCAGAGGGTTGTTGTGCCCCGGGTGCCTCCGTTAGCAGGGGTTGGTGCTCCCCTCTCTCCATCTGGAGAACAAGTCGTGTGTCTCACCCCCAGCTCAGTGGAGGTCAGTCACAGCCACCCCTCAACCCTTCACCACGGCCACCCCTCACCCTTACCTTGCAGAGTCCTGGTGAGCAGGGGCTGAGCATCCCAGGCTCTGAGCAAAACTGGGGGGAAAAAAAATTTGAAAAAAATTAAAATACAAAATAACCCCCCAAATGTGAGTGCCCCAGTAAAGCCTGGTGCACAGAGGGTTTGTGTGGCAGCCAGGGCTCGGAACAAAGTTGTGGGGTGGAGGGGGAGGAGGTGATTGACAGCCCTGGGCTGAGACTCATCCCTCACCTTGGGCCCTGATTGGCCGCCTGCTGACATCCCCGAGCCCTGCACTTTTTAATAGACGCTTTTGGATGATCTACGGGGGAAAGGCTTGGAGAGGTGTGTTTCTGACAAGCCAGAAAGTCACCCCGCACCACCAGGGACTTGGACTTGGCTTAACTCTTCTTTTGATCCTTTTTTTTTTTTTTTCCTGCAAGGAGGGGGATCCTTCATTCTGGCACTTCATGTTTTGCTGAAAACTTCGCCGAGATTTTCCCCCTGCACCAGCCTGGACTGATGGATTACCACCTGCTTGGACTAATTCTGTCTTTTCTCTTCAATGGCACAAAGGTCTTAGCCGGGTACCCAATTTGGTGGTAAGATTTCTTCCTCCCCCCACCGCCCTTCCCTCTTGCTATGATTGATTAATGAATTAATTAATTATTAGCCATGGGGGCTGTGTGGACGCAGGTTCCCTTTCACCCCTTGCCCTGCTGAGCCGGTTGATTCTGAGCATAATTTCACCTGCAATTAATGAAATGAATGAAAAGTTTGGGGGTTATTTTGAAAGGGTTTCCCTTTGCACAAATGGAGCCTTCCCCACCACTCTTAATTTCTCCATTTTCGGCACTGGAGCGAAAGGCTTTTGGTTGAGATGGGGAAGGATGAGGTTTTATTTCCCTGAGCAATGGGAATTTCGTCTCTCTCGTGACTCTGTCACAGGGATTTTCCTCCTTTCTATTAAACTGCGATTGAGCCTTTAAAAAAAAATTAATTCTATTTTCTTTTTGGCTGCTGCATTTTTTGGACTTCTTTTGTTGTATTCTGTCATGTGAATTTAGTCTAGCAAATAAGCCCAGAACACAAATGGCACCTGAGAAAATATTCCTTAGTAAAATTCCTCAAAGATGGATTTTGTTCATTTTAATTATGGAAATGGCACTAATTTCCTTGCACCAACGACAATAATAATTTTTAAAAGAATTGGTTATATCTTAGAATGGGGCTGATAATTAACCTGAGTTACTTATTTTAAAAATAAATAGAACACCATAGAAATAAATACATGAACAAAATGCAATTGGAAGCACTTTAGAACAAAAAATATCGAATCAAACGTTTCAGGTCGTCTAAACCCAGCAGACAGAGAGTTGCATAACAGAATATTTCGGTTCATTTTTCCCTTTATGTTGGATTTCTCCTTGGAATATCTCTCACGGAGTTTCTGTCTGTAGGTAGGGGCTGTGAGCCTGAGGATCCATAGGGCAAAGAGGGAGATGGTGGAATTTGGTGCTACTGAGATTCTTGGGTTATTTTCGCCTTTCCAGAAAAGTCTCTCTTTTTATGACAGAATTCGATCCCTTCAGTGCCAACATGGAGATGGCAAGAAGTAGGTGGGAATGAACTTGGGAATGGGCTGCCATGGCTGGGGATATTTAGGAATCAGAAGGGAAAAAGGTGCATTTTTTTATAATAATCCATTTATTACTGTGGGCTTGGGAATGAAAATGTGCCGTTCCAGTGGAGAAAGACTGAGAACACAATGAGAAGTCCCCGCTCAGGAAGCGTTTAAAGGCTCCGCAGGTTCATGAAATGGCTAAATCACAGCAGGTTTTCCTGAAGAATTAAATGATTTCCTTGCCCTGAGCGTGGCTGCCGAACTTCAGGACCTCAGCCTGGGGCAGGGGAGGCTCCTGGATCACAGAGAGCAGCACTTTGATTCCTCACATCCCTCACATCCCTTGTCTCCTTCCTCCGGGGACCCGCGTGTCGGCACCGCGGAGGTGGAACAGGTCAGGACGGCAGGGCTGGGTCTGAGGGCAGGAGCTGCACAGGGCACTGAGACCTTGCTGTGCCATCAGCTCTCCCAGGGTGTCACCAGCTCCTCACCTGCCCCAGGCTTTGATACAAATCGGGATTTAAAGCCCGAATCAAGGAGGGTTTTGATTCTCCAAGCGAAATCTTCTTGAAGAAAAGCTTTGGTTTTAACCTGTGAAGCAAAAATGTCCCTGTGAGCCAATGTCTGTCCCCGTTTTCAGGGGAAAAGGCTGCAGACAGGTGTCTGCCCCAAGCCCTCACCTCCTCCAAACCCCCAGGAGTTCACCCCAAATGAACAATACAGAGATGTCAGGCGCAGGCACCAGGGGCACGGCAGCAGCCATGGAAGGCAGGGCGGTGAACATGCTCTCCTCGGAATTTCAGGCAACAGATCCGGCCTTTGCGTATTTTTTAGAGATTCGGGCAACATCAAAGGTCCAGAGAGTCTCTGCTGTGCCGGAGGGATGTGGTGAGGTGCCCCATGTAGGGCTGAGGTTGCAAATACTGGGGGGTTTTAGAGGTTTTGTGGAGGCTGAGGGAGCAGGAGGCAGAAATATCTGGGCCAGGGCTCCCTGGCTGCAGAGACAAAGCTTCCCACAGTTTTCACAGGGTTGAAATGTCTCCTTCAGTCCCACTGAAGGCTTTCGATGCCTGCTCTGGGCAGCTGAGGGCTATACAGTGGCCTCTACATGCTGTGATATACACTCTTAAAAAATATCCTTTTCCAGTTGTCTTCCTGAACCTCTGATCTTCAGGCAGCACAGAGCAGACTTTGGGGGATGAGCCTCAACTGCAGGGTTTAACATGCCCCAGAGTAGGGGGAGGGAAGCACAGATGGGCCACAGCATCAGCCCAGTCCCCTGTGCTGGGCTTCTGCACCCCACCAGGCCAGGCAGAACTGGGCATCCCCTGGGCTTCCTCACCCTCAGCTAAACCCAGCCCAGCTAAATATGACACCTCCAAGAGGACTGTTCACCTGGCAGGACCCCAGGGATGCTGACAGACAGTGCCCAGTCCTGCTGGGACAACCTTGCTGGGGGTTTTCCTGCTGCATGGGGAATATTTTCACGGCAAAATCAAAACAGATAATTTCTGCTGTGGGACATAAGCAGGAAAAATGTTTATTCCTGTGGGGATGAAGAAGTGTCTGGATGTGCCCCAGGAAAAGAGGGGCAGTAAGACCAGGGTCTCAGCACTTTGGAAATGGGTTTGGGGGTGGCTGGAACAATCCAGCTGCTCCAGACAATGGCCAGCAAGGATGGCCTCGGTGACAGTGTGGTGGAGGGGGAAAGGCAAAGGGATGAACCTGCTGAGGGTTTGTGGAGTTGTAATTTTATTGAGGGGCTGGGGAAGCATGTGGCCATTTGGTCACATTGTCTGGAGGGAGGAAAACCCAACTGCAGCCCTGCAGCTCCTCACCATCACATCAGAGGTGGGTTCTACCTTGGCCTCTGTGGTGAAGCTCTTTGAGCAGAGCAGAGGGGTCACCCCACCAGCTCTGGGCACAGGGCACAGTGTGGAGAAATGACACACAAAGGGAAGGGGTTTGTGGTGCAAATCCAGAGCTCAGTGTCCAAGCTCACTGGTGGCACCAGGACAGTGAGGCTGCAGAGACAAGAGGGGGGTTTCAGACAGCCTGGTTGTTGGCAATCCCCTGACATCTCCCTGTCCCCCTCCAACCAGCACTGAGTGAGGTCCAGGGGTGGCACAGACTGGATATAACCTTCAGTGAGCAGGGGAGGTATTTTGACACAGGTCCAACCCTTCTTCACATGCTCCCATCCTATTAGAGCAGAGCAAAGGAACAAATGGGGTACAGATGGGAAAAGGTCAGTGAAACGCTGCTTGTGGGAGTGCTGACAGGAGGGGCTGAGGCCAACAAAGCTCCCTCAGATGCGTATCCAGCTCTTGGGCTGTCTGGGTTACTGCTGCTGAAAGAGGGGCGGAGAAGGAAGAGATGGGGAGATGTGGAGAGGCCGTGGAGACCAGGACTGCTGCTCACCCTGACCCTCAGCAGTGGAGGCAAAGGGGGTAGCAGGGCCATGGCTGACACCCCATACCCACAGGCAGCAGTCATGGGTCATGCCAAGAGCCTCTGTAGGGACCAACAGGAGGGATGTGGTGACACCAATCACACCTGCAGTCATTTGTTTAATCCCAAAGCCCCTGATGACACAAGGGAAGGCAGGACATGTCTGAGTCACTGGGGCTGGGGGGTATGAAGGTGTGAAAGACAGGTCAATGCAGGGTATGGACCTGATGGGTGGGCCCAGAGCTTTGCTGGGGGAATTTAGCTGGAAATGCAGCCCATGGGCAGAGCTGTGTCAGTGCAGGCCAACAGAGACATTGTGGCCCAGGAAACAACCCGAAATTGCTCCCAGGTTGTTGATGCACATTCAGGGGCTGAGGAGGACAATCAGAGAGACAGCTCCACCCATGCATTGAGAAGGAACACCAAATGCTCTCCTCTTCCATGGACATCATTCCCTAAAAAGTCTTAAAAACCCCTGCTGTGTCCCCAGCCTGGAGAGAGGAGAAGGGTTTGGAGTCACCGGTGTAAACAGGGAGCAAAAGATTGAGCCCCACTCCTGCCATCATTCCTCAGGACTTGGCATTCCTGGGTCACTGCCCATAGCTGTGGCAGGGTGCATCTCCCCATCCAGCACTCCCTTTCTTTCAGCAGGTGACTCGGCAACTGCAAGAATGGCTTTGTCCTTCCTAAGTTGTTGCATTTTATTTCTGTCCCTCAGGAATGTTTTGGGGGGGAACTGGAGGCTCTGGCAGCTGCCTGAGGATCCCAGTGGCCTTGGGCCCTGAGAAAGAGGCAGAGAGAAACTTAAAAAACATGTTCCCACTAGTCCCAGAGCAGCTTCCTCATAAGGAAAAACCCATATGTGAGAACCATCAGTAGCTGCAGTCTGAGTTGACTGTACCTGGTGTCCTTCAGCTGTCCCCTTGCTTTGAAAGGGTTTCGGGGGTTTAAAGGTTTCCTTCAGCATTTTCCACAGCCAGGCCTGGCCAGTGGGAATGCATGTCACCACCTGCATAGGAGGGTTAGGCCGTGCCATGAAAGCAAGAGGTTCTCAAGCTGGAGTTCAGATTCACCCCCTGTCCTGAGCAGCAGATTCACCAGCCCTGCCCACTGCCAGGGGAGAGATTCCAAGGGTGCACAGCCTCGAGAACCCCAGCACACCCCAGGCCTTCCCAGGGCCAGGTGGCATCTCTTGTTGGTTTTCTCTCTCCCCTGCATAGAATCCCTGAATGATCTGGGTTGGAAGGGACTTGAAGATGATCCCATTCCACCCCTGCCACGGCACAGGGCAACGCAGGGGAGTCCTGAGTTCAGCAACAGCTTCAAAATGCCACTGGAGCTCCAGAGCAATCAGAAATTTCACATTCCCTTGAATGTCAGAGAATTATTCCCTCCAAATCTAACCACTCCTGTCTCCTGGAGTGTCCCAGCTCCAGGGCCAACTCTGTCCTGTGGGGCCAGCACAAGCCTGGAGCCACATGAGCACAGGGAGAGGGGCTCTGACTCACACAAAGACTTGCAAGTGTTTCTGCCTTTCAGCCAGAAATCTCTGGTACCAATCTCGTAACTAAATTTGGAAGTAAACTTAAGTGGTCACAAAGAGCTTTAAGAGGCAGTTTAATTGCAAACTGGTTGTTTCTCATTTGACTTCATCACAAGGAGCATTTGACAAAGTGAAGTACCTGCTGAAGGGGCCCATGGAAGAGCACTGGGAGTTGAGGTGGTACTTCTGGCCCCCTGATACCCTCACAGCTGGCTGGGGCTGTTGGGGGCCACACACCAGAGCATTCCCATGCCAGCTGTCCCACCTGCTGCCTCTTCCCCAGCACTCACCTTGGTGTGGTCAGGCAGGAATTCCAAACCAGCCCAGCCAGGCAGGGAGTGGGATGGTGGTGACCAGCAGGAACTCACAGCTGGGCTCATCTCAGACAGAGGGAACTCTGGGCTGCACTGGGAGCAGGAGCATGGGCAGCAGCTGGAGGGGAGTTGGCACCCTGTTTGTGGCATCTGGGGCACTGGCAGTGCTGTGTTGGATGTGTCCCCCTGCCAGCTCATGTAGAGAATGGCATGGGTGCTTCCAAGGATCTGGGCCATGTGGCTCACCAGGAAAGCTGGTGGGACCTGGGCTCATGCAGTGTGGCCAGGAGGAGGCTGAGGGTGTTCAGCAGCAGCCTGGGGCTTCTTGCAGGGCTCTTACAGGCAGGACAGAGCTGACCTTTTCTCTCCAGTGCCAAACAGTCCAACAAAGGGCATGTTCGGGATGTTAAAGGCTCGTTTCTGAGGGGACCCTCCCTGCTGCAGGGTGGTGAGGCTCTGAGCCAGGAGGAGCTGTCCTGGGGCATTTACAGCATTTAGCTGCATGAAGCCTTGGCCACCCGGGGCTGATGCTGGGGGGTGTCCTGCTCTGAGCAGTGACTGCCACCCCAGCCAGGCCAGGGCAGCTCATGGCTCGTCCTTCTCATGCCTCTGTCTTGGTCCAGTGTCTCTCCTGCTCCTGCAGCTCGGTCACTGCTCTGCTGGGTGTGGGAGCCAGGGGCAGGTGCCTCCAGCCCTTCCTGCAGGCAGGGAACAGAACTGGGCAGCCTGAGCACCAGGGGACATGACTCTTAAATCACTAAATCACTTCTGACTTTTAAGTTACACTTTCATCCTTTCCTGACACTCTGAGGACATTTGATTTCCACTGCTGTCCTGGGGGACAGATGAACACTCTCCCCAGGGCTGGGAAGCAGGAGGGAGAGGGTTTTCTGCCACCTGACGTGGGTGAAAGGGTCTCAGTGATGCTCATCAGGCCCTTCCTCTGCCAGGTCAAACACTGCCTGGCTGGATTTTGCATGGGAAGGCAGGAAAATGTCTGGGCAGCCTGTTTTAAAGAGCTAAAAACCAAACACTAAACACGAAATAATAAAGACTAAAGAACTGTGCTGCGTATTGAGGACATGCAGATGTGATGCACAGCATCTTAAGTTATCTCTGTCATGTACTAGCTGAAAAATATCTCCATGTGACACGTGCTGCCAATCTCAGTGCCCAAGGCTCACCAGCAGCTCTCCCAGTCCTCCTTAAACCCCCCTCATGTGCTGCCCAGGCACTGGAGCTGTTGGTGCCTCTGCCCCAGACCCTCAGTGTGAGCAGTGCAGGGCCCCCCTAGCACACACAGAACCCCCCTCAGCTGGGTCAGGGGGTGTTCTGAGCTCTGGCTCACTGCTGACACTCTGTGCCATTGTCCCTCTGACTGTTGTGCCTTGTGTTGAGCCCAAGTTGTGTCTGTGCCAGTCTGGCTCCACTTGAGCCCATTCTCAGACTTTTGCCAGGCCTGAGTGAAACATCCTTGGCATGTCTAGTAGGAGCCTTGGCAGCTGCTGGTTGCCCTCTTCCCACTGACCAGCATTTGGCTGTTTAAAATGTGGCAGCACATCAAATATGGAACACTTCTGAGCATTCAAATAGAAAGCACTCTGAATTCAGAGTCAAGCCGTTCACCAACATGGACATATCCACAGTCCTTGATGGAAGTCAAGGCCTTTCCTCTTTCAAGAAATCCTTCTGGTAACTACTATCATTTTTACAACATTATAAAGTTTTTAGAAGATGGATTCGTGGATTTTATGTGTGTCCATGTGATGATGATCATGTCTCAGGAGACAGAGTGGAACCTGGACATAAAAATCCAGTGGTCTGGTGTTCCTTCTTTGTTCAAGCACAGTCCTGTCCCCAGTTTCCTAAAGGCAATGGCTCTAAACGGAGCTTATGGTGGAAACTGGGTTCAACCTGGCACAGCTCTAAGCAGTTATGAGCTGCATCTCAAAATAGTGACCCACAGCAAAGGAACTGGGATGGAATGTCTGTCCCAGGAGGGGAGGATCCTGCTGTGTGAAAATCCCCAAGGATTTTCTGCTGCAGCCTCTCTGTAAAGCAGAGCTCCAGAAAGTCCCTCAGGTCAGATCTTGCAAGGGATCAAATCTCCTGGTCCTTCTCCTCCCCTGGGAGATGGAGCAGCCAATGACTCCAGACCAGACACCTCTTTTTCACTGGCTGTTGTTTTGATGAGACAAATTTGGTGTTCATCTGCTCCTGCTCCACAGCCTTGTTCTCCTTCAGTTCCCAGCTCCACTCAGTGGATCTATCAGAGATTTTCATAGAGTGCCTGAAATGGGAAGGGCTTGTCAGGCACTTGGCTGTAAAATTTACAAATCCTATATACAGACAGTCACAGCTCATGTTCCCTAAATCACCTTAAGCTGAATTTTAGTCTTAGATATAATCTCATTTTTGCTGACCTGATCTGAGGTTCATTTTGCATCTACAAATGGAAGTGGTTCCAAGGTTTGTAGGTAATATTGCAGTGGTGCTGGATGTAATGAAAGGTTTTGATATCAGGATGTGTTACATGAGGTTGTTTGGTTGAAGTTTTCGGGGTAAAGGCCATGTCTGGACGGGGCACAGGCTGACAAACACTGTGCTGTGACTAACACTTGGTGCCCTTTTAGCACTACCTGGGCACTGGGATTTGTAGCTTTTCCTGTGCTAGTACCTGGAAAGAAAGCTCAGAACTACATTTATCCTGAGACTTCCTCAGCTCTCCCACCCCAGGAGCCCTCTCTTTCTTGTCATTTGACTGGGAGCATAGCCAAGACTCCTTAAAAATTCCAAACCAACCCCAAACCAGGAGGTGTTTGTAAAGCACAGGGTAAGACAGTGGTGATTTACCAATCCACATCATCTGCCCTGACAGCCAGAGGATTCCTGTCCCAAGGTCACACCCCCAGCACCCCCAGCAGGCACACAGGCAGTGCTGGGGCAGGTAAGCCAGGAAAACACCCACAGCCCCCCAGGAAAGGAACCAGGAGCCTTGGCTGGAAGGGTTCCCACTGCCCAGGCCTGGAAATTGGAATATTCCCCCGTAACAACAAAGCTGTTGGTCCCCAGGACTGTCAGTGCAGCTGCTTGGCCACCTCTGACACGGGGAAGAAACACACTTTGAAAAGCAAATTTGCTCAGATAACGGAGCCCAAGTCTCTCATTCCTTTGCTGAAGAAATCAGGTTTCCTGATTTGCTAATTTGCTAATTTGTCTTTCTCACAATTTGCTGAACCTGTCTGTATTTAATTAATCTTACAAATCTAATCAAGTCTAACTGGCACCTTTCCCAGCACTCTCACCTTTGAATGAGAAACACTTTCCCTGCTCCCCTCTGGCATCAC
The DNA here is from genome assembly GCF_001604755.1 of Lepidothrix coronata. Lineage (NCBI taxonomy): Eukaryota > Metazoa > Chordata > Aves > Passeriformes > Pipridae > Lepidothrix > Lepidothrix coronata. The sequence continues at coordinate 315,957 of NW_016690504.1, read as the reverse complement.
GTTGGCTCAGGCACAGGGAACCTTCCTCCACCTTTTCAACAAGTAGACCCTCCAAGTTTAAGGCAGGAGGGGCCAGTGTTAGGTGATAAAATAGTGATTTTTTTTTATTCTGATCCTATTTCTATGTCCCATAGTCATCCAATTTTCCTGTAGTTACTTTCTAGAAATTGTGAAGGCTCATAATGTGGAAATTTGCAGTGATCCTTCAAAGATGTCACAGGAGTTTTTCACAGCTCTGGTGGAATCCTAACAAGTGTCACTGAGCTCTGAGCTCCCTCCTCCTCCCCTCCCACAGGACATACCAGGACTTGGCTGGTTTCCTTACTCCCAGTGGCACATTTGCAGATCAAGTTTTACCTGCAGAGATGTAAAATGAGCCCAGTGCCAGTTTGATTCCCTGGATGAAGGTGGCAGAGCAGGACAATGGTCTCAGCTGAAATGCCTGCAGTCCATGAGAGGACTCCTGTACAACAGAGCTGGGTCCAGGTCATCCACAAACATCACAAAACTATTGATTTTCCTGTAGGAGTTCCCATTGCAGCTCCATCCCAAATTTCAGCCAACAGCACAGACATCCCAGATCTCAGCTCTGCAAATCCCTAATCACTGATCTGCTTTTCACTTCATTCCCTAATATGTACTTCCCACAACTGCTGATGCTTTCAATACTTATGGGTTTGAGGTTTTTTTTGTTTTTGTTGTTTCAAAAGATTCCACTTGTCTTTTTTAAATTCTGACTGATTATTGCATGAGATGTGCTCTGGCCTCATTAGGTTTGGGCACAACCAACTCACCTTCAATAAGTTTTTAATGAAATCTCCCTGATGTCTGTTTGACAAGTGGTTAATGCAGAACACCAAGCCAGGTCTGTCTGGACATTTTCACTTCTCATTTCAGTTTGCTCTTTTTTTTTTTTCCCCTGTGAATCTCCTAAAAATACAATCTGCAGAAACAAAGATCTTATTTGTGGCTCTGGTGGGGCATGTTCTGCTGCTTCTGTTTGGTTAAGTGAGAGCACTGAAAAGGTCTGGGAGCTGATTTAAGCCCCTACACAAAGGGAGCCTGTGCCTCAAACAGTGGTGCAATGCTCACAACTGAAGTTTTGGAGGCTTAAGTTCTACCAATGCTCCTAAAGGAGCCCCTCCCCATGTCCAGTGTCTGTGGTCTTCACAGTCTTGTTGTGAACAGAGATCTCATACCTTGGTGACAACCCTTCTCCAGGCTCTGAGCAGAGAAGTGAGCTGCCCAAAGGCTCTAGAAGGAATTAGGAGCAGCCAGACACCAGGGAGACACACTGGTGGCAGCACCATCACCTTCACGTTCCATGGTCTAGTCCTTGAAGTTCTTGAAAACCAGCCTTTCATGCCCAGAGGACTCAGGAGAGTCTTCCCAGACGTTCAGGAACGATGTCACTCCATGCAGTGCAGATGTGCCCAGGCTGAGGCAGATGTGCCTTGTCGTGGTGGTGCCTCCCACCATCCCACTGCTCCTAAAGCTGCCCCACCTTCCTTCCCTAACTCCTGCTCCACCTTCCTGCAGGAACTGCTTCAGTTCTGTCCAGCCAGGAGACCTGGCTCAAGGGATTGTGGTTTGAATCACAACAAAGTGTTCAGTGCAGTGTCCAGGTCTTGATGGTTCAGTTGTGAGTCTTGGTGTCCAACCCAGCCTGAGGTTTAGTTGTGCTTCTCCCCAAATCCCCTCAGCCCAGCAGCCCTTTGTCCCAGCTGGGCTGGGAAACATGGCTGGGTGACAGCTGGGGAGGCTCATCCACGGACTGGGGTTTGGAGGAGAAGGCCCTGGAGTTCCACCCTGAGCCTCGAGACCTTGGCTCAAGGTATGTGTTGGCTTTGCCGTGGGGTGGAAACCACAGGCAAACTGGAAAATCAGCTTTCTGATGTGGTTTTGAATGTTGTGAATTCAAGGCTCGCTGGGAACCCACGAAAAATGAGCAACTGGGTGTAAAAAAACCTCCCCTGAGCACTGGAATGACTTACATTGGAAAACTGCTCTGTAGGGAAAGCATCTTCAAAGAACATTTGCTTTGGGGTTGTGCTTTTAGTCTTTGTTTCCTGAGTCATATCAGGCTCCAGGAATATGTTTTGCCTGCCCTTACACATGGCATCACCTGATAGAGGGTCCCCATCCCTCCACCAAGTCCCCTGAGATGTTTTGAGTTCAGCTGTGATCAAGAGAGCAACTACTGGCCAGAAAAAAATTATTAAAAAGAAGGAATTTCTTGGCAGTAACAAACCTGTAAGAAAAGGTTTCATTTTTCAGATTGATACTTCTCTATTCCTGACCAAAACCTCTGAGAGTAAAGGATATTTCCCATGACTCCAGATCAGATCTTCTGTTAAAAATTATGTAAAAAGTAATTTTTTACATTGGTGAGGACTCTACAGTAGAGTTTTGCAAGGACACAGTGTCCAACACACTGAGAAAAGGTTGTAGTGGGAGAACAGTGGGAAACAGGGAGAACAGAGAAAACCTGGTCTAGTGGAAGGTGTCCCTGCCCATGGCAGGGTTTGGAATGGGATGAATTTTGAGGTCCCTTCCAACCCAAACCATCCTGTGGTTCCATGAAGATCCTTGATCCTGTGATAGAGTTTGCAAATGGACCATTCTCAGGATGGTCCAGCACAGAGGCAGGGCCACAGAGGACAGGACTGGGTGACGTTTGTCCAGGGGGACAATAAACAGGCAGACAGGAAATGCCCATGAAGGAGTGCAAATTAGGAAAGGATCCCAAATCTGCCCAGCACTGATAGAGGTTGGATTTTCTACGTTGGGAACAGCCATTATTATGGACAATCCTTTGCTGTTGGGACTTCAGTGCTCAGTAACAAACAGTAGAATGTACATCTCCAAGATTTGCACCCTGTTGCTCTCTCACTTGCTCAGATTTCTGGGGCTGTGTTGGGTGACAGATGAAGAAAAGGTCTGTTGGGAGCTGTGCTGGATTTTTTCTCTGAGCAGAAAACATCAGCATGTCACTATTTCAGTCATTATTTACTTTTTATTGCTGCATCCCAAGGTCTGTTTGCAATCTGATCATTGCATTTCCCAAAAAATGGTTCTATAAAATGAGGAAAGCACAGCAACAGCCCACCAGGAGCAAGGGACTGGAAGGGCTGAAAGCCTTAAGTGAAGAGACAACACTGGGATTTTCCACTTGGAGAAAGGCAATTCCACATGAATGCAGGACAGACCTTGCAGAGCAGGGATGATGACAAGAGTGTGGGGAGGAAAAGAAGTTTGTTGCTCAGGATGCAAGAACCTGGTGTGGGTTAAGCCAGGGAGGCAGCCAAGCACCAAACCTGTTCCCTGGTGGTGGGATGGGGGAGAGAATCAGAGGGCAAAAGTGTAAAACTCACAGTTTGAAATAAGGACAGTTTAATTGGTAAAGCAAAGCTGCACACACAAGAAAGGCAAAGTGAGGAATTCTTTCAACATTCCCATCACAGGCAGGTGTTCAGCCTCCCCCAGGAAAGCAGGGCCCTGTCACACATCATGGTTACCTGGGAAGGCAGTGCTGGAACTCCAAACATCCCCACATCCTCCTTGTTCCCCAGCTTTTGGTAGTTGGTTATTTACCATACAGGGCACCTGTTCAGAGTGAGCCACCTCCCCTGCACAGGCTCCAAAACATCTCTCTTCTCACCAGCCCACGATCACTTCCAGGATTCTGGGGTCAGCAGAGTTTCCCATCCGAGCCCGTGAGGAGTGACACCCCCTGCATGCAGTGTCAGGGGTGGGATGCATCATCTGAACATCCAGCCCAGCCCCTCACTGAGGTGCCAAGAGGAGCTCTGCTCCAGTCCCCACCATCCTGAAGTGTCTCAAACCCCTCCATACATGTCCCTCTTTCCTTCAGAGGGTGTAAAGCACATTTCTCACATCTTGTCCTGTCTGGACTGGCCCAAAGACCCACACACAAGCTGTCTCCTGTTTAATTCATTCCAAGGCTTGTTGCTGCTGCTCAGGGGAATTATTGACCCCTGGGACTGAAATTATCTGAGGGAAATGCATAATTAGATTGTGGGACACATTCCCAGAAGGAACTGTGGGGGCTACAAACACCACGGGGTGAGAAAATCACTGAGTGGTTTTCACTCACTGCCCTTAAACATGACAGTCCAGAGCCAGCCTTCAACTCAGGACATCCCACATCCCCTCCCTGCTGGAACCTGCATGGACAGGGCAAAGCCACCTTTTCCTCTTGCCTTGTTTCCCGTGGTGCTTCCAAACAGAGCTGAGTTACCTGTGAAGGAGGCAGAGCACCATCTACACAGACCTTTGAGCAGACCCAGAGTGTCCCATGGGTAGATATTTTCTGCAATAGTCATGGCAGTTTGTGTCTCACACCTTTCTAGAGCCCAGAACCACTCCAAGTGCTGCTTTGCTCTCCATGGAAAGAGAACAGCCACAGCCTAAAGAGGCCTAATTTTTCACCACAAGAAACCACCAGGTTCTAGATCTGGTTTCCAGAAGATCCAATTTGGCTGTATGAGCCATAAAAGACTTTAAGATCCAGCTCAACCTGCTGAGAGAGAACTGGCTGCCTTAATCTCAGCCCCAGGATGGGCAGCCCAAGTGACCACAGTCCCTGTTGTCCACTCCTGGCCAGGCTCACCCTTCTTGTGGTAACCTCAGGCTGTTTACAGGAGCAGAGGCACCCCTGGCACTTCAGTCCGGGTCTCAGAGCACAGTGAAGGACTCTCCAAAGATGCAGCCCAGGCATCCCCCTTAGACCACACCCCAAGCTGTGGGACAGCTGGGTGGATGTGGTGATTCCCATCCATGGTGTTCAGTGGGAGATTTCCATAGTGTTCAGTGGGATATTTCCATAGTGCCTGAGCACTGGGAAGTGCTTTTCAGTGCAAAGGCTGTGATTGACAGTGGGTGATTTCCAGACAGTTGGCACTTACTGGGGTCAGTCATCACCCAGCCTCTCCAAAGGGACATCCTTTGGAGCCATTGGAGAGGGTTTGGCTCACCTGTGGGTGTGACCAGCATCTCCACCAGCCTCAGGGAGAGGGTCTCTACCTTCCCTCGATTTCTGTGGTGCCCCAGTCTGGATGGAGTGTCCTGTCACCTCCTCCCTGGTAGGAAACATTTCTCTCCATTGATGCCAGGTTTGGGGAAGGAGACAGGAAAGGTGAATCTGAGCAGTGGGAATGGCTCTCAGGCTGGAGGGATGGGGAGGGGCAGCAGCACTGGGAGATGAGGTGGCCTTGGTCACACAGGGTGCACACACAGAGGTACAGCCCTGCAGGACCCCCCGACCTGGAGGGAGATTCTCCAAACTAATCCCAGCGTTGGAGGGAAGGTTTTCCAGTGCTGAAAATCCTGCTGTGTTTATTGAGGTCACAGCCCGGGAGCCTGAATTTGCATATGCAAATCATATGCATTTATGTAAATTCCTGGTCAAATAATATTCTCCCAGTCCCTGCAGAATAGATCCTCTCCCGCGGCAAATCCCTTGATTGTGTTTTCCAAACTGAGGGTGACATTGGTTTGACCAGGCATTGCTGAACATAACATTTCTATCTGCTGCAGGAACAATGGGGGGAGCCCAGTTCTGGGCACACACCCCTGTATGAGCAACTTCATCCCTCAGGAGGAGAAGCAGCTCCATCTCCCCCACCCCCCAATCCTCCCAGCCTTTGCTGGCAGAGCACTCCGAGCCAACCCGCGTGTGATGCCAAGACAAAGCACTGGAAGCAGATGCCAAATCACTTTCAAGCCCATGACAGAGCCCTGAGTCACCCAAACTGGAGCAGCTCCCCCAGAACGGGCTCATCTTACAAAAGTGCTGTTGCTGCAGCAACACTAATCCACACACCAGTGGGCAGGGAGATAATGTGAGGGATGCAACACCCTCCCCGTGCTCAGACAAGGGAAATTACACCCATCCAGAGGGATCTGCTGGCTCTGTTAGGAGGCCCTTTGTTGTGGGGACTCCTCAGGCAAAGGGACTCCTCAGAGGGAACCAGTCTTGGAGCAGGTGAAGGGCTCAGCTCTGACCCCACTTTCTGCCCCACAAGCTGCGAGGGAGGAGGATGTGACTGAGCTCCCTTTGCTGTCTGGGCTGACTTCTGACTTCTCCACGAGGTCACTTGAGGCCCCAGGGTCTCAGCTGGACTGTGCCTCACACCCAGTCTGGGCTGAGGAGCATTTGGGTCCTGGCCCAGTTCCTTGGCTCTTGTCACCAGCAGGTCCCAAGGCCACCCAAGTGCTACAGCAACGGCCCCTCTCTGCACTCCCCTCCTGTCCTGCTCCACTCAGGGAATCACAGAATACCCTGAGTTGGAAGGACCCTCAAGGATCACCGAGTCAGGACACCCCAACGATCCCACCATGTCCCTGAGACCATTGTCCAAACACTCCTTGAGCTCTGTGAGGGCTGTTGGAAACAGAAAAGCAGAAGTGGGGGTGACATGAGGAGGGATAGTTGAGATTACAGTATGGGACAAGGGGGTTGCAATGAGCAACAGAACAAAGGGAAGGAGGAAAGTCCCGGGGTAGGAGGTTTATGGAGGAAGAAAGTTGTGACAGAGCAAAGGGAGTGTGAATGTGACACTTTTGGGGTGAGACTTTCTCCCCTCAGAAAGATAATGGCTTTTAGGGTGGGGTTGTTGACAGATGATGTTGGGTGAAAAAACCCAGCTTGGAAATGAGAGGCTTTCTGGGCCAGGTGTTAAAAAGACAGGAGGTTGGGAAGTTTGAGATTTGGGACTTGGCAATTCCCATCTCAGTGCTGAGCAGGGAGGACTCAGGAAGGGGAGAAATGAGACCTGGAGAGGGGAGTAAGAGGAACTGCCCTCTGGCTCTGGACAGAGACAGTGTGACTGGGAGGCAGGCAAATGGGCTGGAGTGGCTCCAGGACAACGGCATTGACTGTGTGACAATGGCACTGAAACCACCCAGCACATCCTGGTGCCACCCTGCACTCCTCCCCCTGCCACCCTGCCAGGTGTCTCTCCATCCTCCCTCACAGAGTGGGGGATCCCAGCAGTGCATCACTCAGATCTGTGTGTGTCCCCCCCCAGCAAAGCTTTCGGTCCTTCACCGTGAAATCCATCACTTGTTACCAAAGAACTCAATATTTAGTCACAGAATCAAGGAATAGCTGAGGTTGGAAGCGGCCTCTGGAGATCCCTGAGCTCAACCCACCAGCTCAAAGCAGGGTCAAACACAGCAGGTTGCCCAGGACTGTGTCCTGGTTGTGTCTCCAAGGACAAAGGCCCCACAAGATCTCTAGAGAACCTGTGTCAGTGCTCTGTCACCTCACAGTGAGCAATTCTCTTGTGTTCAGAGAGAATTCCATGTGTTCCAGTTTGCTCTCATTGCCCCTTGTCCTGTCTCTGGACAGCAGTCAGAGGAGTCTGGCTGCAGCTTCTCCACTCCCTCCCACCAGTTATTTGCACACATTGACCAGATCTCTCCATGAATTTCTCTTTATTTGCACACACTGACCAGATCTCTCCATGGATTTCTCTTTATCTGTACACATTGACCAGATCTCTCCATGGATTTCTTTCCCTCTCTCTCCACAGTTCCAGCTCTCCCAGCCTCTTGTACATCAGATGCTCCAACTCTGAAACACCTTTACTCCTCCACCCACTGCACAGGCATTTCCAGCCCCGCAGGACACTGAAGAGAGCATTTAAATGACCTTTAGTGCTCTTACCTGGCCACACAACACCCAGGAGTGCAAGGCAGGGCTAAATGCTCACCTGTTGGGCTCCTCTAACTCCATTCCTGCCTCATCCCCTGGATCTGCTCTCAACCAAGCAGAAAAGCCCCTTGTTGCCCAGAAGGGGAAATGCCACTTCACTTCCCTGCACAGTTCACCTGCCCAAGCCTCTGTGTGTGCAGGGGGAGGTCCTGGGGGGTCTGAGGGTGGTACCACCAGCAGTGGGATCCAGCTCATCCCTGGGGGAGTCTGTTCAGTGACATGGTTATTCCTGTCGTGGTCAGACCCCACCTGAGCTCAGGCTGTGACATCCCAGGCTCCCAGAGCAGCCTCTCTGTAAATACCAGGCAGGCTGGTGGCTCTCACAGGGCACTGCTGTGGGGAAGGTCCATGTTCCTGTGCCAACTTGGGGAGAAACACCACTGTGGCTTTTCCAGCAGCTTATTGGGTTTCGTTTCTTATCTTTCCAGAAGATAATGCACCTTCCTGGGTGGTGCTTTCAGCCTCACCCCCCTCTGGTGTGGATGGAGAGCCAGTAAGGGCCTTCTGGGACAGATGTGTAGGCACAGTTAAAGTGACTCCCACAGGTGCCTGTTCTCTGTGGGCTGGAGGAGGCACTGGCACACCCAGAGAGCTGAGTTTGGAGTGAAACCTCCATCCCTGGGAACTCCACAGCCACACTCACGGTGGGGGCCAAGCCAGGCTCTGGCAGCCCTGTTGAACCATCGTGTCAGAGAACAGTAATTGATGCTGAAAGGGTCATCTGCTGGTCTCTGACCTGGAGGGACTGCTCAGAACAGCCCCCTGGCCATCGTGGTGGGTTCCACTGGGCTCCCACCTGTATGGCCATGCCTTGCCTGGCCTAGGGAGCCCCAAACTGGACATGGGATTGTGCAAGTGCTGAACAGAGGGGAAGAATCACATCCCTCAATATTCCAGTCTTGCCAGTGCAGCCCTAGGATGCAGATGACCTTTTTTCCTACATGGATACAAGGGACTCCTGTTCCAATTGTTGCCCACCAGGATCCTCGAGTCCTTCCCTGCCAAGTGAGTCAGTCCCAGCCTGTCCTGCTGTGTGGGGCTGTCCCACCACTGAAGCAGGACCTTGCATTTGCTTTTCTTGAGATTCATGAGGTTCATGGAAGTGTCCAAGGCCAGGTTGGACAGGGCTTGGAGCAACCTGGGACAATAGAAAGTGTCCCTGTCCATGGTAGGGAGTGGAATTGGATGATCTTTAAGGTCCCTTAAAACCCAAACCAGCCTGGGATTCCATGGTTCTAATTACGCCTCTAAAATGAGCTGCTGGAAGGGAGGGGATTATCTTCTAATTGCACTGATTGAAATTCCTGTGCACAAGTCATTTAACAACCAGCCAATATCTTGATCTTCCTTCTGTCTCTTCCTTCTGTGCTTGACACAAGGCTCTGAATTTCATTATTCCTTTAACTATCAGGACTGTGAGAGTCAGCTTAGATTTCCAGCCACAACTAGACCATCTTTCATACTTTTGGTGCCAGGTCCCTTCAAGAAGCAACACACTTCTGAAGAGCTGGAGTGGTGATGGCCACTGAGTAATTCTGTGTGATGAGAGAAAGGGTTTCATTTGTACAAGAAGGAACACTCCTAAGGATCAAGAAGTAATTTTCTTTTAGTTAAGATTCTCCTCACTCAAAAAAATGCAACAGGAATTTGGCACAGGTGGCAGGACTTCCTGCCCAGGATGTAATTTTGCCCCAGTCCTTCCTCAGTTCTGGGCCCATCTGCTTGTGAGAGATGAGAATCTGCTCCTCTGGCAGGATCTGCCTCAGATCTGCACCAGCACCAGTGATGAGCTGCTGTTCCAGAGGCCTGGACAGCCTTTACAAGAGCCCAGGCAGCTCACAGCCACGTCCTCCTGGCTCTGAGCTCCACATGGCCCACGAGAGCTGAGAGGGGACAATAGAAATCCTGATCCAAGACCTCGATCTCCCCTACAAAGGGCTTTGTCCAGCTGGGAAAAGCAGGGTGGGCAAGAAGGGTGTGCAGGGCCAGCACCAGGCTGGGAACACACAGGGGATGGAGGGACAGGACAAGGGGGAATGGCTTCCCACTGCCAGAGGGCAGGATTAGATGGATATTGGGGAGAAATTCCTCCCTCTGGGGGTGGGGAGGCCCTGGCACAGGTTGCCCAGAGAAGCTGTGGCTGCCCCTGAATCCCTGGAAGTGTCCAAGGCCAGGCTGGAGGGGGCTTGGAGCAACCTGGGCTGGTGGGAGGTGGGTGGAAGCCTGTGACAGGTCACTGAAATGATCCAGGTTGGCCCAGGGGCACCACACCCAGAGTCCTGAGGGTGCAACAGGACAGCTCTGGGCCCTGGAGCAGAATTTGTTTCAGCTCTTGAGCCATCAGGACTCAAAACCCAGCGGAGACTGTGACAGAGGTGCCAAGGGGACAGACACTGCAGGGCATGGGAGGGAACCAGGGGTCAGAACAGTCACCTGGGGTGGTGGGAGCAGATCCCGGGTTTACAGTGGTGTTTGTGGACTGTGGATGTTTGTGCAACAGGAGCTGCAGGCAGAGAACTTGGGAAGTGTTTAAAGCTAATTTCTTTACAAGGCTTGTTTGGATGAGAAAGGAATAGAGCAGATCCGGCAGAGGATGCAGGAAAAAGCAACTGCAGGGGACAGAGGAACATTCCTCAGTGCTCTGTGAATTTAGGGAATGCTGAATACACCACCTGCCATGGCACTGGGAGGGTGTCCTTCTCCATTCCCTGCATTAGGGACCCTGGAATTCCTGGGTGCTCTGCAGGTACCAGAAGGTTATTTCAAATTACTGAGTTGGTTTAAATTCTTTATGTACAGAACTCCTGTATCCTGCCATGTGCAACCCCTGAAAGCTTCAGGGCACCTTACTGAGTGCAGATGGGGAATTTAGCTTTGTACAGGGGGGAAGTAGGGAATGTTGGTTTCCCAGAAGCCCCCCCTTACAGAAGAGCTGGATCCAACTCCTGCAGCACTGCCTAGGCACATCCTCCTCCTCTGCTGCCCCTGCCAGTGCAGCCACTATTGATGGAGCTCCTCATGGACCCAGAGCACAGGGAAATAAATCCTCCTTGCCCAGGCAGGCAGGGCCGTGCACTGCAACCACTGACTCTCAGCCTTTCACCCCAGGGTGAGTAATTCATTTGTAGTGGCTCAAACAGTTCTGTTCAGAACAGCACAGGCTGGATTTGGTGACACTCAGTGTCAGAGACTATGCAACAAGTGCTGGACATTGAGAGTCGTGCCTTTGCATTTCCCTGGTCTGAATTCCCACTCACCAGCCATTGTCTCACCCTCTTCTGCTGGACACAAAGTCTTAATCTTCCCCTTCTTCTCACTGTAACTAAATAATCTCTCAGAAGTCTTTCCAATAGACTAATCAAACTGTCAACATAAGCCACTGCCTCAGCTCACTGCTATTGCTCCTTTGTCCCCTTTCCATGTTTAACATCCCATTTATAAGAAGGAGGAGGTTTAAACCACTCCAGTTTGTGCAGCATCATGTGCTCTTGACTGGCTGAGACAGCACAGGCTTGGCCAGAACTCCATGAAGGAAACAGAAGTGCAGAACCATCCCTAAAGTGTGCAGGAGGAAGCTGTGGGCAGCTCTCAGAGCTGAGTAATCCACTTCCAGGAACATGGCAGTGCCCTCCTTCCTGGGATGTCTCATTTGACTCTGCTGAGTGTCAGAGAGGTGGCTGCATCCTCCTGGAGGTGCCACTGCAGGTGGCCCTGGCTCAGTCACTGCAGGGCTGGGCCGTGTCCCATCTGCTGTCAGGGAGGTGACATTCGTGCCCCCCAGCACAGTGACACTGCAGCCCCGAGTCACTCCCACCTTCAGACATCCCCCAAAGGGCTCTCTGCTGAGCCAGGCCCAGCTCTGCCAGCGTGTCCCAGGGCTCTGCTCCGTGCCAGGGACTCACGAGGCCTCGGAGCCTTTTCTTCTGGCTGGGAACTCACCCTAGAGCTGGTCCCTTCCCATGGCAGCTCCTCCTGCCAGGGGGAAGCACAGTGGGCAGCAGGGCAGTCACAGCCAGGTGGTGACCACCAGTATAGCATTCCTGAAGAACTTATCCTTTGGCATCCTCCATTATCTCTTTCTCTTTCCGTGTGTATCCCTAAGCTTCCCACATCCCAAACACAACTACAGAACCCAAGGGATGGGCACTGCAGTGTCCTATGGGGAGTTACATTTCTTCAGCCAAACTCATCTGATTTCCACCCTGAAGGGACCTGGTTCAGCAAAGTCAGTCCCACAAGAGGCCCCTCTCAGAAGGGCTCAGACCTGCTGCTCCATCTCCCCTTTGACCCTCCCTGCCAAGCTCTCCCCACCCCTTCACATGGAGGTGTTCAAGGCCAGGCTGGATGGGGCCCTGAGCAACCTGCTCTGGTGGGTGGCATCCCTTCCCATGGCAGGGGTTGGAACAAGATGGTCTTTAAGGTGCCTTCCAAGCCAAACCATCCTGTGGTTCCATGATCTCTTTTGATCAAAGCCAAAATCACTTTGACTTGCTAAATCACCAGAACACCAACTCAGCAAAACCAAACCCAGTCAGTGGCAGGGCAACACCTGGGTCTTGTGCAGGGAAGGCAGGTGAGACACACTATTTTATTCTATTTTGGTTTGTTTTATTTCGTTTTACTGCAGCCCGGCTGCAACCTGGACTGTGGAAGTGGCAGAGCAGTGGCAGTGTGGGTGCAGGGATGTGGGTGATGGGTGGCAAGTCCATGCATAGGAGAGCAGCTCATGCCATGCCTACAGAGAAAAAAAAATTGAATAAACCAGCAAAATTTAATTCAGTTTGTGTGGAAAAAATCTGCCTGTGAACCTTCTGAAGATCTGTCCTTGGTCATCCTTCACCCAGCAGAACATGTGCACTGCACTGTCCAGAACTCAAGGGCAGCTTCACCTGACTTGAGCTGGGAAGTCCTTCCCTAATTCTCTGTGGAGTCAGAGCAGCTTCTCTGGAGTGTGATCCCTCTCCTCTGCAGCAGCTCTACATGGACCAGAGTGACTGTGTCCCATCTGTGCCTGCTGCTCTCCACCAGTCACTTGGGAATTCTGAGTTACAGCACCTGGAGATGAAAGGGGAGAAGTGGACCCGCCCCCGGTGACAGAGAGGGCAGGAGATCCCATCAGCTCCTGTCAGGAACCCCCAGGTTAGGAGGAAAGCTGAAGAAATCAATGTTTTCTGAAGCCCTGATGCACCCAACACATCCTGGCCCTTGCACCCATCTCACCATCCAGATGAACCTTCACCTGACAAAACCTCTTCTGGTCTCAACCTGCACCTGTTTGCACTGGAAATATTTGCATTTCCCTAAAATCTCCCACATCAAAGAACTTGAGCTCTTCTGGGAGCAACCCCTGCAAGGCACCCACCCCTCCCAGGGCCTACAGACCTCCCCATCCAGGCATCACTGGAATCTGGCCACACTCAGGTTAATTGAAGCACCTGATGCATTTCAGAGCTGGATGTGGATTTTCCATGGTCCTGTCTGCAGAAGGATCCTTCCCACAGGGAACAGTGGCCGCCTCCAGCCCATCAGACACGCAAAATATGAACAAGTCTCTGCAAATAGTCCAATGTGGGAATTTGCTGTGTGCAACAGCAGCAGCAACAGCTCCTTGAGTGTGTGAAGCTGAGGCTGTTTTCTCCTTGCAGTGCCTCTGTTGAGGTGCAGTTTGCTCCTTTGCCTTGGCAGCAAACCCAGGGCACAGGCAGGAGCTGACCCAGAGCTCAAGGGGGCTGGGATTATTTTGGAGTTGTCCATCACCTTGTGTCTGTGGAGGGACAGGCTCTGCAGCCTTCACCACTCTCCCAGGAGCTGTGTCCTCCCATCACCCTCCTCCTCAGTCCCAGGCTGTGTCCTGTCCTTCTCATGCAGCCTCTGACTGCCAGAGGTGACAGTTGTGACACCAAGGGGACGGATGGTTCCCCTTCTGCCCCAAAATCAGAGCCTGTGACACCAAGTTACAGCAGTGCTGGTGGGAAGGGATCCTTCCAGTCTGTAATCCAGACTCCTCTGGAGCAGCATTCCAGAACAGCAGGGGCTGTGTCCAGCCAATACCCCCAGATTCCCATGGATGACACCCCCCCATGTTGCTGGGCACATGGAAAGGGAATTCTTCCTAATGCCCAACCTAAACTTCCAGGCTGCACTTCAGTTGTTTCCCCTTTTTATGTCATCTGGTGCCAGTGGGAAGAGTTTGGCTCCATCCCATCTGTGGCTGTTGTTGGACACCCTCAGCCTCCTGTCCTGCCCTGCCCCTGCCCACCACGGTCACACCTCTGTCCACATCCCTGCTCCCCTGAGCACCCAGCACTGGATGGAGGGCTCCCAGTCTGGTGCCACCAACACCAACCAGAGGGGACAATGACTCTCCTTCATGTGCTGACCCCACACTGACACAGCCCCACGAGCAGCCACGGATTTGGGTCCAAACGAGGCACTTTCAGCCCTTTCACTGCGAGTGAACCTTGTGAGAGGAAACAAATGGCCTCCCAAAAATCAGCTTGGTTTATTCAGAGGTTTAGCAAACATGGTGGTGGTGCAGGGTTGGGGCTGTGTGGAGCAGGAAGATCTTGTTGGTGACACACTGGGCACCGCTCAGTGCCAGGGGAGGGTGGCACAGCCTTCTTGGGCAGCATCACACTGGCAGGGAAACCTCCTGATTTTGGAGACCTGTGAATCAGGAGAGGTTGTGGGATCAGAAACAGCAGCAGATGTGAGGTTTTTAACCCTGCAAGAGCTGGATCCTTTCCACCATGGTGATGAAAGCACCCTTTGCTTTCACCTTTATCTGCCTTTCTGCATTGGCTCTTCTTCTTCTGTACCCCAAAACTCCCCAAGCCTTTGAGGGAGGGCTCAGCCACACCCTGCACCTGCTCAGAGGGATTTCAGGGCATTGCCTCCTCTGGAACCCAGCAGGGAGGGGCTCCCTGGGCACTGAGGAGTCAGGGACCTCCCCCTGGGCATGTTTCAAAGCACAGGAGTTCCCACAGCACCTCTTGTTCAGGCCAGACCCATGGGAATGGTCCAGCATTCCCAGGAGTAACACAGGCCAGTGCTTGCCAAAGGTCAGGTTTGGAGGTGGTCTAGATGGACATTTGGGAGGGGCAGTAAATCAGTTCTTCCCATGGAAAATGTGTCCCATGAGGGACGTGAATGTGAGCAAGTTTTAACCTCACAGGTGGAGCAGACCAGTCTTCAGTGGGGAAATCCCCTGGTTCCCAAACCCTGCAGGCTGGGAAGCAGCTTTACAAGGAGTTGGTCCTGCCCCACAATTGCTGTCCCATCACTGGGGCATCACCCTCAGACACCAAACGTGCCCTGTGCTCACCCCAACCCAAACGTGCTCACAGCAGGAGGGTCCTGTGGCTGCTCAGCACGAGGGCTCAGCCTGGGGCTGCTGGAGCTCCCTGGGACTGATGGAGTGAGAGACTCAGCCCACAGACAGAGTCTGGGGTCTAACACCCTCCTGCCATGGGAGCAGCACTGATGAGCAGCAAAACTCAGCCTTGGGATGGAAAAGTGACACTGATTGATTGGTTGGGCACTGGGAGGTTGAAGAAAACACATCTGGGGTTCAGACACAGGAAAAAACTGCCCCCACCATCCATGTGTTACTCCTGCTTTCAGTCAAGAAACAACCTAATGATGCAAGCCCTGAATTAATGGTTGGGGTCTGAGCAATGCCTCTCCCCTGCACCCCTTTAAGCCCCTAAACTTCATTAAACCTGCAGAGTCTGGATGCACCTTTTAAAAACCCATCCCACTGACAATTGTAACAGTTTTTAGACGGGAGGAAGAAGAAGTAAAGCACAAAAAAAAATCCCCTTTAGGAGGGATGCTCATTTTTAGGAGGGATGCTTATTTTTAGGAGGGAGGCTCCTCTTTAGGGGACCTGCTCTGTTGTTGCTGGGTGTCCTTTGGCACTTTTTTAAATGATTGACACAGCAGAATGAGAAATACATAAAATGATGGTTAATATTCCCATCTATAATATAAATATAATAAACACTCACACTGAGCAGGGCAGCCTCCTCCCAGCACTCACCGTGGTGCTTCCATGAGCCTCACCCTGCTCTGGCTTTCCCTTCCCATATCCCTGCACTCCTTTTCCATTCATGTCTCCCTGGGATTAAACATTCAGGGTTCAAAGTAATCCATCCCCTGCCATCCTGTCTACAGCCTGTCCATCCCTCCCTCCCTCCCTCCATCCATCCCTCCATTCATCCTTTCATCCATCCCTCCCTCCCTCCATCCATCCACCCCTCCATCCATCCATCCCTCCATCCACCCATCCATCCATCCATCCTTCCCTCTATCCTTCTATCCTTTTCTCCATCCTTCTATCCATCCCTCAATCCATCCCTCCATCCCTCCATCCATCCTTCCCTCCATCCTCCTCTGTCCCTGTCAGCAGATCCCAGGGCTGGAGCTGGTGTCCTGCAGCCCAGGACCTCTCCCAGCCCTGCTTTCCCCCAACCCCCAGCAGATGACAAGGCACTGGTGTCTCTCTGTGGTTTGACAGCTCTTCAGAGCTGGCAGCTCCCAACCCCTCCCCCTCTTGCAGGAGATGCTTCATTTCCAGCCAGCAGAGTGGATGGGGAGGGTGGAAAGCACTCCCAGCAAGCCCAGGAGTGACACCAGAGTGGATCAACCACTGCCACTGCAGCACCAACTCACTCCCAGCCCACAGGGATTCAAATCCCTTCCTGAGTGACAGTCACACACTGCCCTGCTTTGAGAGGCCCCTGACCCACTGCCCATCCCCAGGGGTGCCTTTGGTGGGGCACCATTCCCTGGAAGGGTGGCTTTGCTGAGCTCTGCTGCCTCTGCCCCTGCAGTACAGGACAGGGACAGGTCCCAGGGACGTGGGATTGCCCCTCTGGAGTAAGCAGAGCCTTTGGGATCCAGCCAACGTGAAAATAATCCTGGTTTTACTAAGAACAATTTCCTCAGTGTGCAGATATGGGGCTTTTCATTTGAATTAATGCAGATTTAGCCAGGGATGTGTTTCAGTGGCTACTTCAACATCAGTGGTGATTGGAGGCTGAAAAAAACACCCCCAGCCTCTTCCTCCGATTCCTCAGCCCTGGAGCTGCTCCTCCTCAGCATCTCCTCGGAGTATTCATGCTTTAGCAAGGCCTGGGACCTCCTCTTTCTGATACCTCAGAATAAAAGCATTAAAGGCACCTCTCCCCTCCTCTGGGACTGCAGACAGGGCACAAGTGTCCAACCCTTGTTTTCTGATCAGAGGATCATCTCATTTGTGAGATTCCTTGATTCCTTCTGGAAATAACCAACATCTCTCTGCAAATGGAGCAAGTTGCCAAATTTCTGACCAGTTGGTGCCCCTGGACAACAGGCTGACCATTCCTGGTCTTGTCAAGATCCTCCCATGGGGCACAGCCCCCCCACTGGGAATGTCTCTCTGTGGCGCCAGAGGGGAACCACTGTGTGCATGGACAAGAAACAAAAATCACCCAGGACTTCAGATAGAGGAATGGAGGAGTTTAAACACCCTGAGCTGCCCTTCTGGGAGAGCTCTCAGAGTGATGCTTAAGCTATTTCCCAGCAGCCACAGGTCTGGGAGTGATTCCTGGGTGAACTTTTGCCTTTGTGAAGGGTTTAAGAGGTTTCCAGCCTTCAGGTGTGACTGAATTAAGGGAGAACTGTAGTTGGACAGAACGTGGCCTTGTGGGCTGGTGAATGTTGGGCACATCAGGCAATTCATGCACACTATCTAATGAGGGCATCTTCAAACACATCAGCTGGAAACAAAGCTCTTGTTCAAGAGGTCACATCACTGGTGTGGAAAGTCCACAGAGACTTTCCAGGCCAGATAAACATGAAACCCCCACGTGCCTCTCCTGCCTGTGGGACTCGGCCTTGGCTGGAGGATCAGCCTCCAATGCTCAGCTGCCTGAGCATTCCTATTTAAAAACTGTCTGTTTTATTGGCCCCCCAAGGACTGCAGAGTTTGGTGGGGACTCTGTGGTGATGGTGATATCTCAGACCAGGGAAAAAGTGTCCCCTCTGTGGAAAAGCTCAACACTCTGGACACGTTGGGCTGAGATTAAACAGTGGGTGATTCCTGAGTGAAGGCTCAGTCAGCAGAGCTGCCATCCAGTCCCTCAAACTGCAGTTTGAATCCTGTCACGTTCTCTCTGTTCTCATTGTTCAGTCAGGACCTGGCACTTCCCAGCCTGTGATGTGCATTTATATTGCATGTTTTGACTTGGGATTCAAATGAACATCTGTCATGTGGTGGAAGGCCTGTGAGCACAGCTGGGGTGGACAAACCAACAGGGCCCAACAAACTGAGCAGGGTCTGGCTCTCCTGGAAGGTTTGTGCTCCCCCCACACTGATGCTCAGGGTAAATTTGCCCTTTAATTACCTGGAAAGCAAGTGTGGGATGGGGCCTCTGCTGGGAAGGGGAAAGGCAGGGCTTGTACAGCATTAAATACAGAGAACATGGAAGTGCTGCTCTCCCCTGGGCCAGGCAGAGCTCAGACAACAGGAGGCCACTGGTACAATGGCCTGTTTGAAGCAGAACATGGACCAGAATTGGAAAACAACAAATACCTCTAAAAACTGTGCAATGAAAACAGGCAGAGACAGGTTTTCTCGAAGGCAGCAGGTGGCAAACAAGGTCTGAACTGTGAGCTGGTTTTCTCCTGCTGGTTCACAGCTTTCCCAGAGCATTGGAAAAACCTCAGGGATCGATCCAGGGCATTGACACAACATTAGAAGGCATGAGTAGGGCAGTGTTTGCCTTGTAACCCTGTGCTGCAGTGACCTGAGCTGCTGGGGGAGGAAAAACCTCTTGTCCAGAGAAGCTGTGGCTGCCTCAGCCCTGGAAGTGTCCAAGGCCAGGTTGGAGCAACCTGGGATAGTGGAAGGTGCCCCTGCCCATGGCAGGGGGTGGGACTGGATGGGCTTTAAGGTCCCTTCCCACCCAAACCATTCTGGGATTCCATGATCATGATTTCAAAGAGCTTCATTTCCATCATTCCTTGGAGCTCTCAGGGAGTGTTTCTGGCCGTGGCCTTCGAGGCATTTGGGAAGAGCAATTGTTATTTAAGTGCTGCTGAGACAAAGGGAGCAGGATCTGCTTTCAGCTGCTGAGTTCAGAGCTGGAAAAGATTCCCTCAGCAGCACATCCCAGGAATGTTCTCCCTGCATTTTGAGCAAAAAGCAGCAGCACTGACCTCAGGCAGCCCCAGGTGCTGCCCCACTTGGGAGCTCACAGGGGGCTGAGCACAGTCTGCACTCAAAGGTCAACCTTGTCCAGGGCTGAGGCAGCTTCCTGTCCACCTCCAGGGCTCCCAGGGCTCCCAGGACTCAAGAAAGGCAGCGACAGGTTCATGGGATTGCAGAAGAAAGAGAAAGGGGTGACACCACCAGGTTGTTCCTCAGGAATCTGGTCCCCTCTGGGTCCTTTGCTTCCTTTTTTTTAATCATGAAACTGGAATAGGAAACACATGTGAGCAAACCCCAAAGTCAGACCTCACCATGCCCTGCACACACAGCAGAGGATGGACAAACCTCTCCCCACGGAGCTGCTTTCCTGCCAGGACATCCCCTCAGGGAGGGCTCCCAGCCCCTGTTCCACGGAGGAGCCTCTCACCAGGGTTTGTCTGGGAACACCCAGCTGGGATGAGCAGCCTGTGGCACATGGTGAGGCCAGTCCCAAGTGCTCCAAGCATCCTCCAGTCTCCTGCAGGCAGGGAAGAATAAATGTCCCAGCAGCTTTTGAGCTCAGTCAGGAACCTTTCTTGGTGATCACCCTAGAATCTGCTTTTCATATGTTAGGGCACAGTTCCAATCTGGCCAAATCCTGCTGTTTCCAGACACTACGAGGTCTCATCTCTCTTGCTGCCACGTGTCTTTCCAACCAGTGGCCCAACTGGAAGATGAGTTTTCTGGCCAGCTCTGTAGGAAGGATGAAGGTGGGAGGGTGGGCAGAGCATCCTCCCCACTGAGGCAACGGGAGGACAGGAGTCACCTCTTCAAGGATGAGAGGATGCACCCACTGGTAGCTACAGAAAGAGGATCTGCACAAGACAATTTACTCCCAGGGCTTCAAAAGCCCATCCCAGACCAATGGGAACCACAGAGAGTCAGCTGGATCCAGGGCCCTGCCCAGTCTGGCACCATCAGGTGGGAACAAAAGGAGTCACTGGCCTGAGAGTGTCAGAACACCTGAGAGTGAAGGGATGAAGCAGAGGAAGAGAAAAGGGATCTCCTGTGTGTTTGCCATCAAGACTCACAGTCCCTGAGTGTGCCCTGCACTCCCACAGCACACACAGCCAACCTTCATGTGCCCATCTGTCCCCTCACAGTGTCCACGAGGAGATAAAGGGTCTCTCAGCCACGTGGAGCTGTCTGGATTTTATGGATCCTGCCTATGAGTGTGCAAAGGGACTGGGCCTGGAGTTGGTGCTGGAAAAAAGGGTCTGTCACCTTCTAGGGGTAAAGCTGAGGCAGTGGAAAGGGGTATGAAATGAGGATTTCTCTTTAATGTGGAGGGAGCCAGAGAAACACGGGCTCAGGTAGGCAGGAGGGACACTGAGAGCATGGAGAGCAAGGCAGGGGAGTGTGGGGTCTGCCACTCCTGCAGGCACAGCCTCGGGGTCGTGTTTGTGCTTTAGAAATTATCCTTATCCTCCACCTGTCCCAAATTCACCCCATGACACTTCCTTCCCTAATGTGTTTCCTTCTTCTCCACGAGCTCTTGTTATTGAGATTTCACTCTGTGATTTAGATTTAATTTGTGATTTAGAATTCACTCTGTGATTTAGATTTTAGATTTAACACCTTGTGTTAGAGCCAATATTTGTCCCTGGGATCACAGATATGGATGTCGGAGAGGTTTTGTTTCGTCTTCACATCTCAGCTGCTCTGAGGAGGAACCACCAGCCCACAGGACCCCGGAGCTGCAGCCCCTCAGTCACAGCACCTGCCCCCTCTGCCTTCCCAGGACTCCTGGGGAAATGGGGATGAGGGGCCAAGAGGAATGAGGTTTTCTTTTTCTGTCTAAGAAGGGAGTGGGGAAATCACTGACATGGGAACAAAACCAAGCATTAGGTGATGATTGGAAAGAAGCTGCTGTCAGTGAGATCAACAAGAAAAATGAGGAGCAAACACTTGGGAGTGATGGAGACTGTGCAAAAGAGGAGGAGAAGGGAAAGATGAGAAAGCTTGAATCAGGTCATCAAAAGCACATGGAATCCTCCAGAGCTGGGTGTGTGGCCACGGGCAACCAGAGCAGCCTCCACCCTCCCCAGGGGCCTCACAGCACATCACAACTCCAGCCTCAACAGATGGACCAAAACAGGCTGCACATCCCTGGTCAGGCCTTCCCAGCAGGAAAGTCTGCTGTGAGATGGCTCAGAAGCTTAAAGAAGGGGTTTGGCCAAGTCTGGGGTTGAATGTGAGGAGAGTCCTCCGCGGAATTCCCCAGAACCACCTCCCCTGTGAGAACCTGCTGCTGCAGGAACATCCTGGACACTCTGGCACTGGCCATGGCCTGCCCTTCACAGCTCTGCAAACCCAGGCAGGACAAAGCATCCTGTCACCCCTGAGCCTGTCTGTGAGAGGGGGGTGTGGGGAACCACAGAAACACAGGATGGGTTGGATTGGAAGGGACATTAAACATCCACGTGCAGGATGTTCTCCTGCCTGTCCACCGTGTCCCTGCCTCGCAGGGTGGAGAGTGGAGCTGAGGTTGTTCGTGTTCCCCAGGGCTGACCCGTCGTCCCAGCAGTGCTGAGCCCCCTCCCCAGGTCATGGCTGGTGGCACTGGAGGTGCAGGACAGCTCTGGGAACCAGGCCCAGGGCACTGCCCCTTGTGCTGCTGCCTCCCAGCCACACCTGGCTGCCCCTTCTCCGTGTGTCCCATCCAGGGCTGGGGGAGATGAGCCCAAATACTGCACGAAGTCCTGGGCAGAGAGGGGCAGGAGCAGCAGGGAGCAGGAGCTGTGGCAGGAGGCAGCACTGGCACAGGGATTAGGGCCCTGGGCTTCCCAGCCACAGGGGGAGTCAGGTCTGCCTGTTCAGTGTCTTCAGCAGAGATGCCTCTCCCTGGGATTTCCTTTACAACATTCAAATCGTTAGTGGGCAGTTAAATCGACCCTTTGGGGCCAGCTCAGTGTCCAGCCTGAGCCTCCAGGCTGGGAGAGCAGCTCAGGACAAGGACAGCCAGCCACGTGTCTCATAAAGCAGTGGCATCTCTGTCCTTGGAGGTGCTCAAACTGTAGGAGGACAAGGCCCTGAGAGACCTCATCCAACCTGGAAACTGGCCCTGCTCTGAGCAGGAGGTTGGGCCAAAGCCCTGCTGAGGGCTCTCCCAGCCTGGATTAACTAAGGACCACAAAGGATTGATTCATTCACACACAGCCCTCGGGTGTGGGCAGGTGTGTGAGGGAGAAACAAATGAGGTGGGAGAGGTGGGTGATGCTCCAGAGCTGCTGTTTGAAGGTGCTTCGATGGGCAGACAGGAATGTGCTGCACCCCAAGCAGGGGAGATGGGGAAAATAACCTGGGGAGCAACAACCCCCTGCACCTGTGAGGGCTGGGGGCCAACCAGCTGCACAGCCAGACCTGGGGGTGCTGGAGGACCAGGGTTTGAATGTGAAGTGGTAAAGACAGTCATCAGGGCTGCCCAAGGAGCAGCACTGACAGCAGGTAGAGAGAGGAGATCCTTCCCTTCTCCTCAGCACTGGTGGGACCCCACCTTGAGTCCTGTGGACTCCCAGGACAACAGAAACAGAATCCAAGAAAAATAGAATATTCTGAGTTGGGAGGGGCCCCAAGGATCACGGATTCCAACTCCTGGCTCTGCACAGGACACCCCAGCAATCCCACCCTGTGCCCGAGAGTGTAATAAGTCAAAACTCTTTGCCCACACTGGCACCTGCACTGTGAGGTCTCTGCTCTGAGTTCCTGCTGGCACAGAACTGCTGCTCCCTCTCAGATCTCCCCACGTTCTGCAGGGACACCCCAGGCTGGGCTGGAGCCTGAGCATCAGCTGTGGGACTGTCCCTGTTTGTGTGAAACAGTAGTGTCTCAGGGCTTCTCTAAAAAAAATACATTTTCACCCTTCAGTGACAATTTCTGGCCAAATAAGCAATTTGACCCACATATTTAATGCTGAGCCATTGCCAGGTCCTTGGACTGGTAGGAAAAGATCCTCTCAGCTCTGCCCTTCCCAGCACATCTGCCCCACTCAGCTGCTGCTGGAGACTGGGATCCATCCAGGTGGGACTGGGGTGGCTCAGGATCTGCTGGGATCACCTGCACAGGCCAACCAGCCTGGGACACGTGGCTCTGACACCTCTGACCCCGAGCAGCCCCTCTCCAGGAATGCTGGTCCCTCTGCTGATGAACTTGGCCTGGGACAGGACACTCCCCACCTTGGCCACGGTTCAGCAGCTCTCAGTTGGTGTCTCCTCACAGCTGAGACTCCTCAGGGTATTCCCGAGCCTCCAGGTGTTGCTTCCCCAGATCCAGCCCCTTGCAGGTCCTGTCAGATCCTCCAGCCCCCTGGGGAGGTCTCAGACACTTTGGAATACCTGGAATGGCTCCAGAGAGCCGAGTCCTCCCTCTGTGCCCACCAAGGACCAGGGTGTCCCCAGGTGTGAAAGCCCTTTCCACACCAGTGGGACCAGTAGTAGAAAGTCTTGTTTCCTCAGGAAACACTCATTTTTCAGTACTTTTTTGAACCGTTGGCTCCCTTTGGCTCACCAAATTCCCTCTAGGGGTGCTGGGGGGGCAGGCCCATCAGTGGCAGCAGTTGCCCAGCCCTCACCCTGTCCCTGTCCCCCGCAGGTCCCTCGCCCTGGGGCAGCAGTACAGCTCCCTGGGGTCCCAGCCCATCCTCTGCGGCTCCATCCCGGGCCTGGTCCCGAAGCAGCTCCGCTTCTGCCGCAACTACATCGAGATCATGCCCAGCGTGGCCGAGGGGGTGAAGTTGGGCATCCAGGAGTGCCAGCACCAGTTCCGCGGCCGCCGCTGGAACTGCACCACCATCGACGACAGCCTGGCCATCTTCGGGCCCGTCCTGGACAAAGGTAACACCAGGGGGCCCTGGCGGCGGCTTGGGCAGGGTGGGGAGAGCTGGCACAGCTCTGCTTGGCCCCTGGATGCACCATATCCTACCGGGAACACGGCAGGGAATGACTCAGAACTCCCGGCTCTCGACCCGAACTGCCCCGATTTCCTTTTCCCAGTTTTTTGTGTGTTACACCACAAGGGAAGGGTCTGCTCCCGTCTCAGAAGGACCAGGGAGGATGTAAAGCACAGGAAGGGGGAGGTTTAGCTCCAGGCACATTCCCATGTCCTGGAATTGTGGGCTCCACCTCCCTGCCCAGGGTGGGCAGCACTTCCACACAACAGGGACCAGCAGAGCCCGGGAAGCCGAGGAGAGGGGCTGGGGCTGAGTTCCTGGGATTGATGCAGGGCCACTGGAGCCCACACTGCCCACCCCAGGAGGGCCGTGGGCTCAGGTTTCCCCACCAGGGAGAAGCCATGGTTGAAATCCATGGTCCTGATCAGGCTGAGTGGGGATTTCAATGCATCTTTTCACAGATGAGCTCAAAATGCCCAGGGCTGGGAACAAAGAGAGAGAATAAATGTGCTTTCCCTCTTCTCTTTTGCTCCTCTTCAACCTTTCTGGATCCACTGGCATGGATTAGGCACACTGGGAGCACATGGATGAGGCACCATAAAATTGGGATTCCCAGGGATATCATGAGCCAAAATGAGGTGCTGGGCCCCAAGACACCCTGGAAGGAGAGGCTGGAGGGCTTTGGTGGCAGATCACAGAATCATAAAGTTCCCTGAGCTGGAAGAGACCACTAAAGATCATCAAGTCCAACCCCTGGCCCTGCACAGACACCCCAACAATCCCACCCTGTCCCTCAGAGCATTGTCCAAACCCTCCTGGAGCTCTGGCAGCCTTGGGGCTGTGCCCACTGCCCTGGGGAGCCTGGGCAGTGCCAACCACCCTCTGGGGAAAGGACCTTTCCCTGAGATCCAACCTGACCCTGGCCTGGCACAGCTCCATGACAACCTGTCCCACATCTCAGATGTCCCATTAGCAAACCAAGACCCCAGACTGAAAGGCAGTCCCAGGAAACTGAGCCCAGTGGTGGATTAGAAACTCCCAGTGGACAAAAAAGCTCCAGTTTGTCCATCCTGTCCTGTGGACTCTGGTGACTTTGGGCCATGTTTAGCACCAGGGACATCCCCAGGTAACATCTTGGTTTCACAGCTTCACAAACACAGCCCAAAGCATTTCCCTCTCAGCTTCATGGGTGTCAGCACCCACAGGGTCCCTGCAGCCCAGAGAAGTCTCTTTATCGCACAGAAATTATTCTTTCCAGTGCTGCCTTGGAAATGGCAATATTATGGTGTAGCCTTTAAGAAATGGAGAGACTGGAGTGAGAGCAGGACACTGGACTATTTCCCAGTAGTCTCCTGGACAGTGCAGGAGTTCTGGTGAATTTTCTTACAGAGTCCCAATATTGTGCATATAAACAGTTCATGAGATCCTTTTCCAAGCTTCAGCCTCCCAGTAAGGGAAGGAACCATTTCAGTTCCCTGAAATGACAGTCCAATATTTCAGTGAAAATTACTCCTTTGTGTTAATGTGCAATTCCTTGCAGGAATCAGGATTGTAAAGTCTCATTAGAGCACTAATAGGGACCTGGACAATCATTTCCCCTCTTTTTTGCCAGGATGTATTTTGGGGTAACTACTGTATTTACTACCAAATAACCTGTCATCAGGGCTCCCCACACTCTAACTTGCTGCCTAATAAAAGCCTGTCCTAAATTTCAGCACTTAAAAGATCAGAAAGTTTTAATTTTCTTTAAAAAATTTTCATTAAAAAACTGCCATAAAAATTTTAAACACATTCTGAAAGAACTGTTGGAGCATTGAAAATCTCTCACCACCATTTCTGTCAGCATGAAAGCACTTAAAAATTGGATTTGGACCATCCTCCCAGTAATGAGCAAACTGAACTTTGAATTTATGAAGAATATTTTAAGATCCTTTGGGCTGCAGGGACTAGAGCAGAGCCTCCTGTGTGGACTTGTCTCAGCATTGCCACGCAGCCCAAGCTGACAAGGTAAAATATCACCCAAACTCTGAAACCCTTCTGACAGAAGGAGAAAAATTAGTGAGCACATTCGTTATCCAGCTTTCCCAATCCCAGGCAGCACTGCCAGGCACCTCACTCCCAAAACGCATTTATTCTGCTGCCTCACTAACCTGTAAGTAGAGCAGTTAAAAATAAACAGTCTCATCTGCAAACAAGGACACATCAAAGCCCAGCCCAGCCCACGGTGGGGGTTATTTACATTTCTGAGCTGTGCTCGTGTCTTTTCTCTGCTGCCTGAAAAATTAATGAGCGGGGACAGGATGGGACTCATGTCATCTGTGCCAGTGAGGAACACAGGGAACCTCTGAGAGTCCCAAAGTTTGCAGCGTGAGGAGTCACAGAGGAAACAGAATCTTTTCAGCCCTGGTTTGTCAGCTGAGGGAAGAGAGAATGTTGTGATCAGACTGACAGGACTCGTTATCTGTGCCGAGTGTGGGAGCAGCACTCCCTGCTGAGGGGCTGTGGGGAGGGGAGGGCACTCCCGGGCCTTCAGGGAATCATGGAATAGCTTGAGTGGGAAGGGACCTTTTAAAGAGCATCATGTCCAACACAGCATCACCTTCTGCCAGGCTGCTGCTCCGTCTTCCTTAGATGCAGCAACAACAGGAGTCAGGGAATCATGGAATGGTTGGGCTGGAAGGGGTCTTAAGGCCCATCCAGTCCAACCCCCTGCCACGGGCAGGGACACCTCCCACTAGCCCAGGTTGCTCCAAGCCCCGTCCAACCTGGCCTTGGACACTTCCAGGGATCCAGGGGCAGCCACAGCTTCTCTGGGCAACCTGTGCCAGGGTCTTACCACCCTCACAGGGAAGGATTCCTTCCCAATATCCCTTCTAACCTGCCCTCTGGCAGTGAGAAGCCATTCCCCCTTGTCCTGTCAGTCCAGACCCTTGTCCAAAGTCCCTCTCCAGTTTCTTGGAGCTCCTTTAGGAGAGCCTCAAATGAAGAGTTTTGAGCCCATAACCTGTGGCATCCCTGGGAACCTTTGCCATGTCCCCTGTCACTGATCTCCAGCACACACCAAGGGCAACCCCACAAGCAGACCCAAACTAGGAGGACAATCCCTGCTGCAGCTCACACTGTCATTAGGCCAGCAGCCATGGAACACCAAGCCCAAAGGAGCTGGTGTCCCACCTGGGACAACTGCCTGGCTGAAATCACCCCTGAGGATCAGAGCAACATTTGGGGTAATCTCATCCTCTGCTCCCTCAGGTACATTGAGGCTGTTTTGGAGAAACTTCAGAGGTGCAGTTCTCACTACAATAGCATCAAAAATCTTGTAATACAGGGGGGGACAAGGGGGAATGGCTTCCCACTGCCAGAGGGCAGGTAGAAGGGATATTGGGAAGGAATCCTTCCCTGTGAGGGTGGGGAGGCCCTGGCACAGGGTGCCCAGAGAAGCTGTGGCTGCCCCTGGATCCCTGGAAGTGTCCAAGGCCAGTCTGGACAAGGCTTGGAGCAACCTGGGCTGGTGGAAGGTGTCCCTGCCCATGGCAGAGGGTGGAACTGGGTGGGCTTTAAGGTCCCTTCCAACCCAAACCATTCTGTGATTCTAAGTTTTCTCTTTTGCATGTCTTATTTTATTACCTGGGCTATGAAAAAAAAAAAACAAAAACAAAAACAAACAACCCAAACCAACCCCTGAACGTGGGGTAAGATCATGTTTTTACAAGCAAATTCCCCAGGATGATTTATACTGCAGGTGTGCAGTCTGGGACAGGGAGGGAGGAAAAACCTGCTTTCCCCCTCCCTCTTCTCCCTTTTCTTTGTGCAATAAGGTCAGTTCTTATCTAAAGTCGGTGGCTCCTCCAGCCGAGTCCTGCCCAAAGCCCGGGCTGAGCCGGCATCCAGGTGACACTGCCCTGGGAGGGTGGGGAATGGCCATTCTCTGGGGGAGTGACAAACCCCTCGTGTGGGTTAAAGCTGGTGCCCAGAACGAGCCGGTTGTGAGGGCAGGAAGGCCCCACAGGCAGCTGGAGACCGAGTCCTGGGGGAGAAGAGGTCTGGGAGCCGGAGGCAGGGCGGGATCTGCGGGAGCGAGCGCGGCAGGAGCCCGTGCAGGCTCACACACCTCCCCACGTCCCCAGGGTAGGGGGAGCCGCTCTGCCCCTGCCTCCTCGCTCTCCTTCTCCAGGAAGATGCCACCGGTTCTCCGGGAAGACGCTCCCCGTGGCCGGTCGGGCCGGAGCCTCCGGGAGCGGGGCAGTGCGGGGGAGGCGGCGGGGCCGCTGCCCTCGGGGGTCCTTGTGTGCTCGGCTAAGCCCCTGCCACGAGCTGTGAAAAGGCCCAGGACCCGCACCAAGATAACCCGTGGCTTTTCTCAGCCACGACACTCGCAGTCATTTGCATCTAAACAGGGGTGTGTGGGATCAGGGGCCGTCTTGATATAAACTCAGCAGCTTAAAGGGAGGGGGAGGGAAAGGAGAGAGAGGGAGAGAGAAAAATAAGCTTATACCGATGAGAAAGAGCTAAGCTTCCTCCCCTACTGTGAGGCAGGGCGAGCGATACCATCCGAGCGCCGCAGTCGTTTCAAATCGCTGCCGCATTCACACGCCCTTGGGGCCATTCTGAGCCGGGGGCGGGGGGCCGGGGAGCGCCATCAATAGGGATTTCCCAGCCGGGCCGGCGGGATTGGAGGGTGACGGCAGGACAGGGGAACATTGCCCCGTTGCTACGAGGTGCTCCTGGGGAATGCCAGTGCTCTGTGCCGTGGGTACGCTGGCCGGCGGAAACATTCCGCATTATGCGGGTAATACAGTGTGACACGGCGGGAACAATGGCAAATTGAGTGTCCCAGCAGGTAACGGCCCGGCCGGGACACAGGCGCGGTGGTGCACTGTCAAGGCGGCTCTAATCCTCCCTCGCCAGCCCCTCCCCTGGTTCTGGGAACGCTGCTCCCGCGTTTCGTCTCTGGGAAATTCTCCCGGCTCCTCGCCCAGACCCAGGCGAGGATTTCAAGGCGAGGAGTTTGTGTTTGCAGCTCGCTGCCCCCCCGGCATCGCGGGGAGACACGGGGGTGCTGAGGGAGCCGGGGTGCCGGGGGAGCTGCGGGAGCCGTGCAGCTCCGCGGCCGTGCCTGTCCCGGCTCAGCTCCATCCCACCATCCCTGCTCCCTTCCCGGACTTAAAGACGCACAAAATCTGCGGTGACCCTCTTTCCCATGACCCTCCTTCCCATGACCCTCCTTGTGCCCATCCACACCCTCCGGATGGAACGCGAAGGCACATCAGCCAGGAGAGCAGCTCCTGTCCCCTCCCTGTGCCGGTCCAGGGCCAGAAGGGCTCCCTGGCTCCTCTAATCTGATGTGCTTTGGGTCACAGGCCACCCAAAGAGCCGTTGTCAGGCCGAGACACCCCAGGTGGTGCAGGGATCTTCAGCTGGTGGCCCACAGCTCCCAGTGGTCCCAGCATAAGCAGCTGGTGAAAGATACCCAAGGAAAAGCTTGGTGGGTGGATCCCCACTGGCACATCGGAGGTGGGAAGAGCAAGGAGGGAAGAGTTTGAATGCAAAGAAAGGGAAAACCACAGCAGGGTCCCACCAGCACAGACAGGACTGAGCAGCCCTGGTTTGGGACCCCATTTGGCTGCAGCAGAGCAGAGCTGTGGTTTCCACAGCTGGAACAACCCACAGCCACCTCCTTCCAGTGCCTGCATGGGCTGAAATCTGCCCAGCTTGGGATACCTGGTCTTTGGAAGCCAGACCCACCTCCACAGAGAGACTGAAGCTGGAGAGAGAGACCTGCTGCAGGGGAGGGGTGCAGGGGGTATGGTCCATGGCTGTCCACAGCTCCTGCTGGGGAAGGAGGGGACAGGCTCCAAGGTCATTTTCCCAGCAGAAATTTCTGGCTTCGTCCCACACCCACTGACTGTCCTGATCATCTGGTCACACCACACCCAGAGGCACTGGAACCCTCCTGCCCCCTGCCCAGGCACAGCAGCCCCTGGAAAATGGCCTTCAGCTCCTCCCTGCCTCCTGCACGTGGGGAGAGAGGTTGGATTGACTCCGACATCTGCTCTGGATTGAGAGAAGTGGAGTCTCCATCCTTACAGGGTGGAGTGAAGCACCCCAGGGTCACTCCCCAGGGAGCTGTGGGTGTGCAGAGCGTGGCACAACTGGAGGCTCTGAGCCAAAAGGTGCCCAAGGGGGAAAGTTGAGACTGAGCTAATGACTGTGCTTGGGAGAGCCTATGTTAGTGCAGCCACTGAGGCCAGCAGGCAAACTCCTCTTGATTTCAAAATGAGTAGGAAGAGCACAACACTGCTCTAGAAAAAATATAGAAAATTTTAAAAATACCCAACCAAAACAACAGGTAGGTCACCACTGCAGGAACTGCAGACGGCCAAGGACCATCTGTGCTGAGCAGGGACAGCCACGGGGGACTTGCCAGTCTGTGCCTGAAACAGGAGACCCCTCTGAGTGCCCTGAGCTGTGGGACGGGCTCTCCTCCAGCCCTCAGCTGAGGGAGAGTTGGATTCCTGGAAAGGGGAATCACTCCAGAGATGGGCAGCCAGGCTGGGGACTGTCATGGACAACATTTTACGGAAAGATTTAACAAAAAGGGCTCTTTGAGCACGGGAAAATGGCAGTTTTGCTCCCTGCAAGAACCATGGAGTAAACTCAGGGGCCATTAAAGATGCTTGAAGGTGAAAGTCAATGTAAGCACAGGAACAAGGGATGTTACTTGGCTGGGCTTTAATCTGGGTTAAAAAATCCAAGTTCTCCAGCATCCTGCTTTCAAACCAGGGGAAGAGCCATCAGACAGCACCAGTGAAAAGACCAGCTCAGTTCAGAGCATGTCACAGCTTCTCCAACAACTTCCTGGAGGGTTAACTCACTGAGATAATGCAGGAAAATGCAGGAAATACCCTTTCAGTTTGACTGTGTTTTGTCCACTTATGGACAGAGGTCAGGACTCCCGAACCCAGGACATTAAATTCACAGAACTCACAGTAGGAAAATGCCACCCAGGCAACACAAACTGCTGGGGACATCCCTGGGGGGCACTGTCACTGCTGCTGTCCCGAGTCCAGGTCAGGGCCCCATGGAATGTCCAGGGAAGGGGATGGCTTGAAGGTCACCCTGCCATGGCCACAGGTGGAAGAGGGGATGGACTGGGATGCTCCGGCTCAGCAAACCCTCTGTACCCTCTTCATCTCCGTGTGGATTTTCTGTGTTGTCCCCACCACCTACCCAGGTCTCTCTGTCCTGCTGGGACATTTCCTCTCCCTCAGCACAGGGATCCCCCACACTCCCATTCCCAGCCCCCATCCACCCAGGAATCCTGGGCACTGTATTTCACCCTTCCTTCAGCTTTCAGCACCTTTCAGGGCTTTCTCCAGCTTTGCTCCTTTGGGCCAAAATTCATTCACTGCAACTGTTCCCTGGAGCCTGGCAATGGTTCCAAAGAGCCTTGAGTTTCATCTGCTTCCTGAAAGGAAAGTCCTGTTATCAAACCTGAGGACCCTGAGGGCCAGGAGTTGGACTCCATGATCCCTGTGGGTCCCTTCCAACCCAGCATATTTTGTGACTCTGCTTTGATTTCCTCTGGGATTGCTCAGTAACTAGTAAGCAACTTCATGGGCATCTGGAAGTTGGGTTTTATTATTTATTATTTATTTATCTCCACTAAAGGACAAGTCACATGTTGTTTATGTGACACATTTAACAGGAATGACCAGCTCTTGGGCTTTGTGCTGCCACAGTCTGCCCTGAACGATCTAAAACCTTTCTCAACGCCAATGAGCTTTGTCACCCCCCCTTGGACTAACTCCTGGCACGGAGCCCCTCCCTGGGTTCCAGGAACTCTCTTCTGAGGCCCCTCGAGCTCCCACTGATGTTTAGTTCACCCCTTGGCCTCTGTGCCGGATCAAATCCTGCACCAGCTCTATCTGGGAGAACCCCAAAGCTCGAATCCCACCAAAGCTGGAATCCCACTCCTCTCCCTCCTCCTCCTCCTGCAAGGGCGATTCCGGCGGCACCCGCTCCAGAAGACATTCCTTAAAATATCCACAAATTAACTTTTGGCTTTCCAGTGGGGTTTAGAAGCCGCTGAGGGAGGTTGGGAAGGACAAGGCTGCCTGCTAACCCCCGGCCTGTGTGTTGGCAGCCACCCGCGAGTCGGCCTTCGTGCACGCCATCGCCTCGGCCGGCGTGGCCTTCGCCGTCACCCGCTCCTGCGCCGAGGGCACCTCCACCATCTGCGGCTGCGACTCCCACCACAAGGGGCCCCCCGGGGACGGCTGGAAGTGGGGGGGGTGCAGCGAGGACGCCGATTTCGGGGTGTTGGTGTCCCGGGAGTTCGCGGACGCGCGGGAGAACCGCCCAGACGCGCGCTCGGCCATGAACAGGCACAACAACGAGGCCGGGAGGACGGTGAGTGCCCGGGCAGGGGGGCCCGTGTCTGCAGGGGTGGCCCAGGGGGGCTCCTCCTGGTGCCACGGGACTGCAGTAACGCCCAGGCTGAGGCTTCCTAAGGTTGTTTCCCAGGGCCCAGCATTTCCATTCTCTCCAAACAGATTCACATCCATCCAAACATGCCTTGCTTGCAGCACACACATAGAATCATGGAATGGTTTGGGTTGGAAGGGACCTTAAAGATCATCCAGTCCCACCCCCTGCCATGGGCAGGGACACCTTCCACTAGCCCAGGTTGCTCCAAGCCCCATCCAACCTGGCCTTGGACACTTCCAGGGATGGGGCAGCCACAGCTTCTCTGGGCAACCTGAGAACATCTTCCAAGGCCATGTGTGCAAACACAACTCAGCCAGGAGAGCCCCCAGGTCAGCAGTGGATCGAGGATTTTCCTCCCAAGCTCCTCCTTTCTACATGTTTCCTGTTATAACACTGTCCCAGTGATTCCCTGGAGTAGATGATGGTTGTCAGTTCCTTCCAACTCAAATATTCTAGTCTAGTCTAGTCTAGTCTATTATTTCTATTTCTATTCTATTCTGTTCCTGCTGTCTGCAGGTACCTGGGCCCTGCCTGCTCTGGGTCATTTGCAAACTCAGTCAGACCTTTCCAACAGTGCTTGAAGCAAACACTGACATGGCTTTTCCACACCACAGCAGGCAGAGGTGGAAGGGTAGAAGGCTGATGGCTTCTGGTACAAAAAAGCCCACCAAACTGCAGTAACTTTAGCAGAAATCAGTGATTATTTTGCTCCGCACAGAGGAGGTTTCTGGTAAAGAGATTTATGTCCATAGATTCACAATTTCATTACGTTCTAGTGCAAACTGTCAGATGTGGGCCATAAAGGAAGGGTCATCAGCAAAGAGAGGACAAAGGGCTCAGTCTCCATCCACAGGGGTCAGAGACACCATCCAACCCCCACTTCTCTGGGCTCTGACTGTGCACACACACAGGGCAGGGGGGACCCCAGTGAAAGGACCAGACCTTGGGATTAGATTAGACTAGAATAGATTAGATTGGTTGGATGATTAGAGCAGCTGCCCACCTCAAGCTTTTCTAGTGTGACACCTGTCTGGAGACGTTTCTGGCCACCACAACTCATTCCCAACCAGCCCACAACTTCCCAGACTGAGCTCAGAGAAGCCATTTAAACCCAGGTGGCAAAGGCAGGGGATGGAAAGCAAACCCTGCTGCTGATCCTCGTTCTCTCCCCCCACAGACCATCCTGGACCACATGCACCTGAAGTGCAAGTGCCACGGGCTGTCGGGGAGCTGTGAGGTGAAGACCTGCTGGTGGGCCCAGCCCGATTTCCGGGCCATCGGGGACTTCCTGAAGGATAAATACGACAGCGCCTCGGAGATGGTGGTGGAAAAGCACCGGGAATCCCGGGGCTGGGTGGAAACTCTCAGGGCCAAGTACGCGCTTTTCAAGCCGCCCACGGAGCGGGACCTGGTCTACTATGAGAACTCGCCCAACTTCTGCGAGCCCAACCCCGAGACGGGCTCCTTTGGGACCAGGGACAGGACCTGCAACGTCACCTCCCACGGCATCGACGGCTGTGACCTGCTGTGCTGCGGCCGCGGCCACAACACCCGGACTGAGAAGCGCAAGGAGAAGTGTCACTGCATCTTCCACTGGTGCTGCTACGTGAGCTGCCAGGAGTGCACCCGCGTCTACGACGTCCACACCTGCAAGTAGGCCCGGGGAGGTGTCCACTCGTGGAGGTGCCCCAGGGCAGGGCCCAGGGGTGCAGCCCCCGTGGCCTCACACTGCAGAGGACGGCACAGAACTGCTGGTGGCCCCAGCCTCTCACCCGGGTCAGGGCTGGCCTGGTGCTGCAGCTCGGTGGAGCTGTGACTGCTGCTCCCGGGGGACAGGCAGGGACGGGGGAGCCCAAGCCAGGCCTGGCCATGGCAGGCAGAGCTGCCACAGCACACCCTGAGCTCTGTCCTAGGCCAGGGGTCCTGCCTGTGCAGACACCGGTACAGGGGTCAGGTGGAAATGGGTTTTACACAGTGAGAGCTGAGCAGACACAGCTCCCTCACTGCTGTCCTGGGCTTGGCAGATGTGGTGGGGAAGAGGGAAGGAGGCAAATCCTCACACCAGCTCAGCTCCCTCCTGCCTGCTCCAAGGAGACAATGCTGGAGAACCAAACCTGTCCGAGCACACAGAGCCCACGGGTGGTCTCTCCTTCCCTCTCCCCTCTGCTCTCCCTGCTCCCCACAGCCCCACATCTCCTACAGTCCCCTGGGGAGGATGGCAGGAAGGCAGAGCCCTGAGCTGATCCTCCAGCACGTGGCCCAGGACAAGGGCAGGGCACAGGGCACTGCTGGCACCTCTCACAGGGGACACAGCCCATCCCAGCGCCCAGGGTGGATCTCAAGGATCTGGGATCCACCAGATCCACACCTATTGACTAAGCATTCCCTGACATGACTTTATATCCCAGAGGGAGCTCAGGGATGCCCCTGGGGACAGGTGACCTGCCAGGTGAGCTGCTGTTCCAGCTCTGGACATCAGCGACTCTGGGGAGACAGAGGCCACGGAGAGAGGGAATGTCTGTCCCAGGCCTCCCCACCAGACACGTGTGGTCCAACCACTGCACCCAGCAAGAGAGAGGTGAGGGAAACAGGGAAGAGAGACCTGTATCCCACAGCACAACCCCCGGCAGATCCTCCCCTTCCCACAGGATCTGCTGAGCTGTCAGTTGTCCATGAAGGCCCCACCAAGCACAGAGGCTCCAAACCATCAGCAGGGATTTGGGCCCCACCTCAGTGCAGGAGAACCAGGGTTTGTCCCACCACTGCTCCCCAGGCCCCCTCCCCTCCCTGAGCACACCCCTCACTCTGGGCTCACCTTTTCAGGGGGTAACTGACCCTGCAAATCAAAAAAACAAGATTCCCTCTGTCCTGGGGGGCTCCAGGACCAACAGCCCTGTTCAAAGGCACTGCTCACACAGCAGTGATTCCACAGGGAATCGTGGCCTGCCCATCCCAGCTGTGGCTGCTGCTCCACTCCCTCCTTTCTCCAGGGGAAGGAGCAGCACAAAGAGCAATAAAGGGGTGAGGGACCCTCCCAGGGGGCACAGAGGGCCCAGCCCTCACACCTGTGTGGGGACAACCAGAGCAAAATTCCAGGTCCTTCCTGGGCAGAATGAGAGGAGCTCCTGGACTCACATGGCCAGAGGAGCCTCCACTTCCAAAAAATAAAATCACAGAGAGCTCAAAAGCCCTCCCCACTCAGAGCCAAGCCGTCCTCTGATATGCATCTATTTAAAGTATATATTAAATTCCACGTCTGGAAAGACTCCCAGTACCTGACTTTAAACAAAATCCCCCTTTTGTTTGTTTTTTAATCAAGAAAAGGTATTTAATATTAAATAGAACATTTATTGCCTTGTAATTATTTTACTGTAGCCAGGTATTCTAGCACTGAATGGAAGATCTTTTTCCATCAATCTGCTGTATCCAAAGTTTTGTATAAAGTTGTAGAGGTCGATTTTTTTTTATTTTATATTCAGAAAATTTCTCTTTTTATAAGCATTATTTATTATACAATGTATATACTTGAGTTAACTAAGATTATATATTATATAAATATATATATTTGGAGAAAAATATATTTCAACTTGCATTTTTTTGTGGTACACCATTAAAGAGAAGGTATAAAAAATCAAAAATATGCACTTGCCAGCTTGTGTGGTTTGGATCCTTCAGGTCCTGCTGAAGTGGTGGGTCGTTATCCAGCTGCTTATGGGCAGGGGCAGTCATGGAATTATGGAATCACAGAGTGGTTTGGGTTGGAAGGGACCTTAAAGACTATCTAGTTCTTACGCCCCACCATGGACAGGGATGTGAATGCAAGACAACGATGGCAAAATGTATCCAACAAAGGAGATTTTATAGCTGAATGCTGAGCTTTGGGTTTAGGAAGTGCCATGAGCAGTGTGTACAACACAGCACAAAACCATGGAAACATTCGGGTTGGAAAAGACCTTTAAGATCAAGTCCAACTGTTCCCCCACCACTGCCAAGGCCACCACTGCCCCATGTCCCCAAGTGCCAAATCCAGAGGGCTTTTAAATCCCTCCAGGGATGGGGACTCCACCACTGCCCTGGGCAGCTGTGCCAGGGCTGGACAGCCCCTTCCATGAAGGGATTTTCCCAATATCCCACCTGACCCTCCCCTGGCACAGCTGGAGGCCGTTCCCTCTCCTCCTGTCCCTTGTTCCTTGGGAGCAGAGCCCGACCCCCCCCCGGCTCCCCCCTCCTGTCAGGGGGTTGCAAAGAGCTAGAAGATTAAATTAGTCTTAATGGATTAAAACAGGTTTTAGACTTCATACACTCCCCTAGGCTGTCACTGAATCACCTTCCAGTGGTTTGGACAGACCAAGATCCAAATTTCCTCACATAAAAACATCTTCTCTCCTGTCCAGGAATAATTTGTGGGTGTTTCTGCAGAGTCTCCCCCGTGTTAACGATGTTTTTAAGTGCACATGGTTTTCCACAGCACTGGCCTCAAACACACCTGTCTGAGGGGTAAAAGCAAATATAAAATCCCTGTGTTCTTACCCTGCTCCCGTTTGCACACAAAGCCATCCCAGCTGCCTGGGCCACGTGCATGGACAGTGCCCACACCGGTGTCTCTGCCCCAGCAATGCCACCAGTCACCCCCCAACACACATCCTGACACGCCAGAGAACCAAAAACCCTGACCCAGGGAGGGTTCTGGGCCTCACAGCTCTGGGGTTGGAGCTCTCTGTCTGCCCACCTCCACCTCACAGCATCCTCCCAAACCCATCCCAGCACCTGGAAATAATCTGTCCCTGGTTAAACAACTCCATTTCAGAGACATTTCTGGAAGGTTCAAGATGAAACAGGGTAAGGAAGGGGATGAAGAACTTGGCCCTTACTGTTGAAAGCAGTATTGTTTGTATCTTACATGTTTAAGGCCTGTGCCAGGCAGAGCCCCAGAGAACACGCCGGTGGTGGGGAGGTGCTCCAGGAGCCCTTCCCTTGTGCCACCTGCAGGAAACAGCTCGGATGGAGATCCTGGAATAGGCTGGAGTAGGCGGGATGTCACACCCAGCAGCTCACCCTGGTTTTCTAAGTGTGACACAGCCACCTCACACACACAGGGACATCCGTGGGGCTCCTCAGCTCTGCAGGGCCCAGAAAGCTCCAGAATGGGCTGGACCAGAGACCTCCCAGCCAATTCCTTGGAGACCACGGGGGGTCACTCTGTCCAGGATGGGGGTAAATTCAATCCATCCACTTGTAGGCACCCCCTGAGCACCCCCTGGCCAGTAGCACCTGGGAACAGCTCTGCTCCTCACACGCCTCAGCTCAACCAGCAGCAGACAGACAGCAGTCAGGGCATCACAAGGAGTTGTGCTTTTTATTGAATCCACTGAATGTGCAATTAAACCAGATATTTATTCATCAATATAGTTCTGGACAAAAACATGATAAGGTTTACAGCATTTACTCTGAAATATAAGTTACTGTGTGCTGCTGTCACCCGGACTGGCAGAGGGGAGGGAGGAACAAATAAATCCACAAGGTCATACACAAAATGAGAGGGAACAGCCAGCACTGGGACTCACAAGGGCATCACAACACAACAGCACTGCCAGAGAACAGAGGGGGGTGGCTGGAACACCCCCACTGCTGTGAGCACACACTGAGGACAACAGTACCTGCACTTTGGGCCTGGAAGGACGTGGAGCATCTCCTTCCCTGGACACCCCTCTGGTACCACTGCAAGCCCTTGCAGGGGCTCTGGGCAAGTTTAGGAAGCTACACTGACTCACATCTGATAAATGGCTTTGATTTCATGCCCCACCACACTGAGGTATGTGCCATGAACATTACTGAAGGAGCAGAGCCCCAGAACCAGGGGAGCCTCACGCAGCCACTGGCAGCACCTCACTGAGGCCACGTGGCTGTTGGGAAGGACCATGGAGCAAAATCTGATACATTCCTTTATTTCAGTGCAAAAACATGGCAATGCACATCTCATGCACCTGCAGAGCTTGGCTTCCTCTCTGTGTCCAAGGAGGAATTTCAACCTTTGGTAGCATGGCATGGAAATGGGATGTGAGGCTGGAGGACACCAAAGCTGCCACCCACATGAGCTCAGGAAGAGTGGGAGGTTGGAACCAGCATCTCTAAAACTGTTGTTGAATTAACAACAAGCTTTTGATGCCTTAAATACTGGATTTGGAAATTTCCTCTACTCTGATCAACATCTCCCTGCCCTCTTCCCGTCCCCAGTGCCACTGGCAGTGTCTCATGGGGCCCCAAAATACCTGGATATAAATAAAGCAGGTGCAGCATCCAGGCAGTCCTGGAGCTGGACTGCTGTGGGCACTGCCTGTGGGGTGTGGGTCTGGCTCAGAGTTCAGTGAGGGATGGGATGACACCACAAGAAAGCCTCCACCTGACCAGGATATGACAGAGCAGTGCTGCAGTGTCCCTTCACCAGACTGGCAGGTTTATTAGGAGTCAGAATCTCCTTGCCACTGCAGGAATGCTGGACACAAGTGAGCATTGGCTTCAAACTCCCAGGACATTCCCCCATGCTCAAATCAAAGGATGCAGCCTGGCTGCACAGAGACAGAAGCACAGTGTTCTAGGAGACACTTCCACATGACATCAGAATATTAAAGACAAAGAATAAAGATACTGTATTGCACTAAACATGCAGATTCCACATGGGGCTCTGGGAAATAGGGAGCATTTCACTTTGTCCAGTGTGTTGAGCACAGAAGAGTAAAGATCCCAGTGTATTTTCTCCAGGTTGGTCGCTTTTCCAGCTGTTGATCTTGCACTTGGTCCACCTTCAGTCTAGGGTAGGAACTCTTGCAAAAGAAGCCAAATCCATCAGGAAAGCATCATGCACATGTATAA
The DNA here is from genome assembly GCF_001604755.1 of Lepidothrix coronata. Taxonomy (NCBI): domain Eukaryota; kingdom Metazoa; phylum Chordata; class Aves; order Passeriformes; family Pipridae; genus Lepidothrix; species Lepidothrix coronata. The sequence continues at coordinate 276,735 of NW_016690504.1, read as the reverse complement.
AGCATCAAGCACACACTGGAACCCACTCACATGTAGCCAGGATAGATAGTGGTGTGAGCTGCCCCAGCACAGGCACTGCCCTACATGTATTAGAAAGTCATTCTCTAGGAGATGCCACTGTCCCACTGGGCTCAACTACTCCCTGTGGCACCTACAGGGAAAGAGTAGGACATCCTTCTCTCAGACAGGAGACACAAGAAATCAAAGTTCCAGATTTCAGACAAACAGCTGGATTTTAACTCGAGGAGAACCTCTTCTGATTTACTTCAGTTAATTGTGGCCCAGTATCTCATGGAAACTTTAAATCAAGGGTGAATTAAGACAGGCAGAGAATTCAGACATGCAAGTTCTCAGCTCCTTCACACCTCCCCCCTCCCAAAGTGCTGTAAGAACAGATCTGACACAGCTCTGAAAACACAGAGGGGCCAACAATGAGAGCAGATACCCCAGCACTGCAGGTTCCCCTCAGAGATGCTCATTTCTGAGCAGAAAAGGGAATTTTAAACAATGCTTTAAACTAAAAGTACTTACGTTCCTTCTTCTCTCAGAAGAGCCAAGAACTTTTTCACCCGATACTCAGGATCCATCTAAACACCAAACAAACAGGTCCATCAGTGCTGGGGCACGGGATTGTTGGTCCCCCCATGAAAGGACTCTAGGGAAGTCTTCCCTAGATTTACATCAAAATATACACTGAGTGAGGACTACAAACATTTGGACATCAGAGGCTGCTGGTTCTCAGAATCTTTGTGTTGTGTTGTAACAGTTCCTGTGTCCCAGAAACTCCAAGCTGTGTCCCCTCTGCAATCTGCACTGACATCCTGGATCTTTAACACACGGGGACAACACAGGGGATTCATTCTGGAAACATCCAGTACATGGATCTAGGCAGCTGACTGGTTGTGAGATCCCCAGCTCTGTTACCCACTTGGCAATAAAGAGGAAAGGCTCTACTAAAAAATAAAACTGGGACTTCTCCCTGGAGGAGGGAAGCAAAGTATCACCTGTGCCCTGACCTCCCTCCCGTGAGGCCAAGCACAGGCTCCACAATTCCCCCACCAGGTCTGCCATCCCCAAAGGAAAATTTCTTCTGATTCCAGGTGTGAAGAAGCCATCCATTTAAACTCCTGACTGCTGCAATGGAGGGGAGAAAATAAATGCTAACCCAGCTCAGGAGAAAATAAATCCTAACCCAACATCAGTGTCCCCAGTGATGCAGGCAGGGGACAGAGCCAGGGAGAATTTCTGCTTTGTGCTAAGAAAAGTCTGAAAATGTAAAACTTCCCAGTGCTGTGAGATGTGTCAGCAAGGCCAGGACCTCACTGCCAACTGCTGAGCTACTTTTAGATCAGAAAAATAAATTCACTGAAACAAGAGGATTTAAAGGAACTTGCTGAGGCTCTCTGAGTTATTTAACATGCAGAGGAAGGCTGGTGATGCTCAGGCCCTGGCAGAGATGAAAGGCCACCTGACACAGTGCTTGGAATGTGGAATTCCCAAGGACTGAGGGGACTGTGGCACCACATAGCTGGTGACCACAGAGGGTGTCTGCAGTGTCCCTCTGGCCTAAATCTTCTCCACAGTCTCTCCCAGTTGACACCAGGCTACAAGGGAAAGCTCATCTGTCACTGCACCAGTTCTCCCATTTCTAGGTGTGGATGTGGCACTTGGGGACATGGCTCAGTGGTGGCCTTGGCAGTGCTGGGGGAACAGTTGGACTCGAGGATCTCAGAAGGCTTTTCCAACCTCAAGGATTCTGTGATTCCATCAGAAAGGCTGGAGGCACCCTGAACACTGGTTACCTGGATGTCCCCTTTCTCTGGGGGCATTCACAGGTTCAATCCACCCTACAAGACTCAGCATGTTCTGTTAAAAACCCAACATGATCCAACACAGTTCTGTACAAACAAATATCTTCTTTTCATCCTTAGAAAACCTGTACTAAAGCCACCAGCTGAAATTCAAACTTGCCAAGGCCAGAGTTCTGCTTCCCACATTGAAGATGCTGAAGTGGCCAAGGCAAGACACTGTGTCCATAACCTGCACCGACTCCTGGGGAGGAACAGCACTTTCCTGCAGACACAGCACCTTGTCCAAAAGACTAAAGCAGGCAGCTGAAAGGTCACAAAGACTCCAACTGGACCAAATTGCTTATTAACAATGCAGGCACGAACCCCAGAGGCTGATCTGCCTGGGAAGGAGTCAGTGGAGTGCAGAGGAAGCAGGTTCCAGACTCTTGGACAGACCCTCTGGTGCCCTGTGAAAGGGGAAATGCTGCTGCCAAAGTGGGTGGGACATTTTCTGGACCACCACAGGGACTGACCCTGTGACAGAGCTCACACAGGTGAAAGGACATGGATGCTCCTTCCTGGGCAATGGAGCACCCCCAGGACATGCCCAGGAGCCCTCAGGAAACAAAGGAACTGAAGGGACTTTGTTAACCTTCAGTCCAGGGAAGGAGATCCTGCACTAAGATGTGACATTCCTGCTGGGAGTGAAGTGCTCCTGAAAACCTGCCATAAACCCCAAACTTTCAGCACGTCCAGGTAGAGCATTTGCTTTAAAGTAAATTAGGCAATATTGCAGATGATCTTTCAAAACAAGTTCCCATCTCAGTTAAGATACATAAAAGACAAACATCTTAGATTAAGTTTTATTTATGCTGATTAAGTTTTGTTTATGCTAAACAGAAGTTACCAAATCAGGAAACCCTGGAGGTGCCAAAAGGGGCTTTCTGGAACACTGCCTGGCTCATCCAGGTTCCTGCTCCAAGGAGGAGAGAGCCCTTGGGTTTGGGAGTGCTGCCAGCAAGGTCCAAGAGCAACGCCAGGCAGGGAAGGGACACAGGAGGAACCAGACCTGGAAAGAGCAGGTGTCCAGCAGCACCCAGGGCAGGGGGAAGGCACCCAGAGCACTGTGAGGGGCCCTGTGCTGCAGCCAGGGCCACTCCAAACTAAACTCCTCTGTATTCACACGGGAAATCCTGTGTGTATCCATGGATCAAAGGCCTCCATTCGAAAAAGAACATCGTCAGGACACTCAGTGTACACAGGATGGGACACTAAACACGAGCAGCTGGACATTAAAGAAGGGCAGGAACAGCAGTAAACAGAGTCTGAGGGGAATGAAGCTGCCAGAAAGTGTGGGGTTACACAGCTCATAAATGTCCCACCCAAGGCACCAGAGCAGAGCAGGCACGCCAAGAAAGGATTTTGATCCTGAGGGTCTGGTTCAGTGTGATTTTAGTCTGAAACAGTCTGGAAGTCATTGACCAGCTTAGGAATCCCTACAGAGAGCACAAGGTGGGGGTTCACTGCTCTAACAGAACAAACCCCACTGTCAAATTCAGAGAAAGACACTATATGCACATTTTTTACAAAGAATTCATTCACCATGGCATCTAATCAGCTGAATTCTGAGAAACTTCATCCATCAGTTGGAATTTTTAAGAGATTTCAGATTCAAATTTCTTTCTAAAAAGTTGTGCTCCAGCTCAGTGAAAGAAGGAACCAGTCCTGCACTGGTGCAATTGTGCTTTCCTGTAACACCCAGGCAGATCAGAGCTCCCTGTGGGTCCCAGTGCACTCAGCCCAGTGCTGTGTGTGCAGGGAGAGCCTGCCCTGCTCTCCTGTATTTATAGCAGTTCAGCAGACGGAGTCATGGAAACACCTCAGACCTTTTGGAGCAGAACTTGTTCATATTTAGCTCCCATATGCTGTTGCCTGTGCTATTACACAACCACCTGCACTGGGTGTAACAGCACAAACCACCTTCCTGCCAACCCTCCACAGCAAAGGAGACCATCAGTGGCTCTGTGGGCAGGGGCAGCAATTCATGGGACACTTGTCAGTGCATCACAAAGGGCAGAGCCACAGCTCTGTCTGTCTTCTCCCAGCCTGGCTGGTCAGGGACTCACTCACAAAACACTGGTCTGGTTAAAAAATCAATGCACCAGATCAGTTCAGCTGCACAGCCCAGGGCAGCACTATGGACAACACAGGTCACAGAATCACAGAGTATCCTGAGCTGGGAGGGACCCCCAAGGACCATCCAGTCCAACCCCTGGCCCTGCACAGACACCCCAACAATCCCCCCTGTCCCTCAGTGTTGTCCAAACCCTCCTGGAGCTCTGGCAGTCTTGGTGCTGTGCCCACTGCCCTGGGGAGCCTGGGCAGTGCCAATCACCCTCTGGGGGAAGAACCTTTTCCTGAGATCCAACCTAAACCTCCCTGACACAGCTCCAGCCGTTCCCTGGGTCCTATCCCTGCTCACAGAGAGCAGAGTTCAGAGCTGCCCCTCCAGACCCCTCGGGAGGAGCTGCAGATCCCAGTGAGGTCTGACCTCAGTCTGCTCTTCTCCACCTCATCAAGCCAAGTGACCTCAGACACTCCTTGCACGGCCCCTCCAGACCTTTCACCATCCTGTGTCCCTCTTTTGGACACTCTCTAATACCTTTATATCCTTCTGATACTGTGGCACCCAAAGTGCCCTCAGGACTCGAGCAGAGCAGAGCAGAGCAGAGCAGGCAGAGAGTGCAGCCACGGGGCCGGGCTGGGAACAGGGCTGGGGTCAGCATTCCCACCCACCTCCCAGTTCAGAACTGCCCATGATTTACAGAACCTTCTCCTTCAGCTTTGAAAACAACCAGCACTGAAGGTCAAACCAGCACCAGAACACGTCCTGTGGCAGAAGAAGGGCTCCATTGTCAGGGCTCAGGGGATGGGGCAGAGCCCGGCAGCCCCCCAAGGCCAGCACCCCTCAAATACACTTAATACATGTGAGCAATGACTTACTGACTTGCCTGTAGGTATGGAATTAAAAGCCAAGGAAGAAGAGGAAAAAGTAATCTAGATAAATGACTTTATTCCCTGAGGTGACATCCAGTCAGAGCAGATCCTCAGCGCTGAGCAAGTTTTAACAGAACTGGGAGCAGTGAACAGAGGGGGACATGACTTATCTGCTGGGAACCACATGCCTCTTCCCTTCTGCTCTGCCTCTGCGAGGAAGATCTGAGGACAGTTCACTCAGCTGCACTAAACCCATTTGATGGGAGCAGGGGGGGCCCTGGGCTGTCAGGGGAGGATTAGGGCTGCACCTCCCCCTGTGGCAGCTCCAGCACCGAGGGCTGGTGGCTCCAGGCGGGGGATGTGCAGGGGAGGGCTCAGAGCTGCATATTTCTACCCTCTGCAATTATTTTTTTTAAAGTGCTGAAAGTGGAAAATAAAGAGGAGAGCAGCTGAACAGTCTGACAGATTTATCTTCTTCAGGGAAAGAGCACATACACCTGCACAGGCACCTTCTTCTCAAAAAACCCCAGGTGATTGCTATCTGCTGGGTGGAGAGCAGAAATTCCATAAAAGGTGAGTTAATCCAACCCCTCCTGCAGCAGATGCTCTGCTCTGAAGTGCAGCTCTGAACAGCCCATGGGCACAGGGGGGATTTAAAGATCTCTGAGGACCAAGACCTGGTGATTCCTTTGTTCTGAAAATGTCTCCTCACTGCAGCTCTTTTCCCAATTAAACCAGGGCAAAGGCTCCCACCACAACTGCAGAGGAGTCTGCAGAGAAGGGGGAACCTCCAGGACCCCTCTAAGACCCCAGTCCTTCCTGCCCCAAAACATTCCTACCTGTAATGACATTTCTATCAGCATCAGCAGCTTCTTGATCCCGATCCAGACAGGCTTCCCTTTGACATTCTGTGCAATGGTGCTGCGCTCCTTGTCTTTGAAGTTACCCAGGAGCTGGGGGGGAAGAATTCAGGAAAAAGTCAGCAACAGAAGACTAACAATAGGAAAAATGGTACCTACCTCAGGAGAAAGGGAATGGGAGGCTCAGAAGGAAAATTTGCTGCAATATACCTAGACAAGGCAAAACACTGAGATTCTTTTATTCCATAAGGGTTCTTTCCATAACATCCCATACCCAACAGTTGGTGCTGTGCTTTTACACTGCATTCCAGGTTTTCTCCAGATCAGAGACTACAAGGACACAGTGGTTCAAGCCACAGGGAGTTTCCAAACCTGCTGCAGGAGCATCTGTGTCTCTCAGGCTTCGATGACATCTTCAGTGGGACAAGTTTGCCAGTTGGCAGGAAAGATTTGCCTGTTCAGTTCATTTGAACAACCTTCAGCACTCACCAAATTCCCACTTTGGCACAGAATAAGGAGCCATTAAGGGCAGGAATTTCTAAGGAACAGATAATCTCCTCAGCACCAAACACCCTCAGTGGATGCTGTTCCAGCTCCTGGGAGCTCGGCACCCTCCAGGCACACAGAGCTTAACTGTCCCAATTATATTCATTACCCACTTCCCTGCCCTCGGAATCTTTCAATCCACACCACAAACCTTTCCACCAGACCTACGGTTCTCTAACTGTGCCTTAATTTAATGCATGAAAAAGTCATTTGGAGAAGCCTTAGAACTGCTGTTAAGACACAGTGTCGAGTAGCACAACATTACCAAGCCAAGAGCCAGAATCCCTCATTTCCAGCAAATGTTGAGCTTGTTTGTTACCCCTGAACTGTTCCTCACCTCCAAGGCCTCCATGAGCTGCTCCCCCGTGGCAATGTTGGGCACATGGATGGTGGTGCTGAAGGCATTCAGCATCTCCATCTCCTGCAGGACGTCCTTGCGGCTCGTGGTGCCGATGATCAGCAGCTTCCGGCCCTGCCCGGGGAACAAGTGTCAGGAAAGGAACAACAAGAGAGCAACCAGCCCGGGGAAGCTTCAGCAAGCTACAGCTGGTAAACTGGCTGTTAAAAAACCCACTTCAAATAAAATTAACAGGATTAAATCTGTCGGCAATTGAAGGAGCCAATACCAACCACGCAAGGGCAGGATCAGATCTCAGAGTAATGGCACCAACAGGGTCCCAAAATCAGGGTGCACAGAAGCCCCACCACACTCACAGCTTTGCCACCTCACTGCTCCTTCTGAATCCAGCATTATAAATAGCTGGATCCTCATTAAATTTAAAACCCTGAGCAAACTCCCACTCCCAAAAGCTGAATTACAAATGACTTCTCGGGCAAACAGCCTGTCTTTAGGAACCTGTGGGTACAGGGAATTCTCTGTCCCTGCACAGACAGTTCCAATGGACTTCCAGCTCAGGCTTTGGAGCAGAGGCTGCTGTGAGTCCCTGAGTTCCCACTGCAGCGGGATGTACAGGCCAGTCCCACCCTGGCAGCCCCCAGGTCCCAATCCACTCTTCACACAGCAACCCTAAGTCAGCCTGAGCAATATCAGGGTTTATAAATAATGAGCAGTGAGTGGAAAACATCAACTGCCAGTACAAATCCACTGCTGCTCCCTGCTCCTGCAGAGGCCTTTCCAGTGCAATTTGCATTTCCCCACACAGGGTTCAGACACCGATCATGCCTGGCTGACGGAAGGAGCTGCTGGGACCATCAGATGGGATCAGTTCCTTTTCCATCTCAGGGAGCCCATGGGCTGGGAGGGGCCTGGCTGGCCATGGATCCCCCTCTTTTGCTGTTCGGCAGTTTGGCTGATGCTCAGAGACAAAGGGACAGTTCCAGTGCCAAACTAGAGGGTCGTTGGGCACTGACCAGGCTCCCCAAGGCTGCCAGAGCTCTGAGGGACAGGGTGGGATCGTTGGGGTGTCCTGGAGTTGGCCTTGATGATCCTCGGGGTCCCTCCCAACTCAGGACATTTTATGACTCTGTGATTCTATACAAGTTCTATATTTCAACTTCATGACACAAAACTCTGTTCATCACTGCCCGACAGCCCGAGGGGAACCAGAACACAAGGCTCACACAGACTCTGCTCCAAGCAACTGGAGCCTCAACATGGCAGTGGAGTCTCCAGTTATGGAATTTCAGCAAATCCAGGGAAGGGCAGTGAGGGAGCCGAGCTGTGCTGGGACCAAGCACTGGTGACATGATGGCTCTGTCACCCCCCAGCTGCTCCCTGTGCACCTTCATCCCTGGGTTTGGGGCCTCAGCAACTCCTCATATGGAAGGGGAGAAAACACCATTCCCCAGGTTTATGAGTATAAAGGGAACATCACTGCTGACTGGAGTGGCTTCCAATTCACACCAAGGGATGTGGAATCAGGGATGCATCTTGGATTAGATCAAACTGGGAGATTATTCCCCCCTTTACTTTCATAAATCAACAAAAGCCTCCAGCGTCCCAGCAAGGAAAGAGGCTGGGAGCAGTGAAAGGGCAGCCCCAGGAGTGGGTCTCCCTTTAAGGGAAGGAGCTGGGGGCTCAGGAGCAGTGGAAGGGCATCCCCAGAAGTGAGTGGGTCTCTCTCTGAGAGCACCTCACTCAGGCAGACATTCCCTGGCCCTGCCCAGACTGTGTGTCCCACTCCACGGGGATGCTGCTGGTGCTGCCCCTGGGATCCAATTGTTGGGAAGCAGCAGGGAAGCACATGTGAACGCTCTGTGGGGCTGGGGAGCGTCTCCAGGCCCTGTGTGACTCTCATGTAGATGAAGCAGCCCCGGCTCCGGGAGCTGCCTCTGCTCCGTTCTCAGGGAAGTGCTTTTCTCCCGCCTGGCTCCCTGCTGAGACAGCCCTTTTCAGCCTTTCCATCCCCCCAGTCCCTTCCCCTGCACAACACAGGGAAAATTCATTGAATTAAAGGCCCAAGAGAACATGGTTTATTTTCTTCTCTTCAAGCCAGTTTAGAAAAGATTTTTAATTGGTTTAAAAAAAGATGCTAAACAAAATGCAATGGTTTTCAGTCCCCTTGAACCAGCAGTAACAGATACCACTATTTAACACTGCTGAGTGGAACCACAAGCAGGAGCTGTGACTGGGAATTTAAAGCAAGCTCAGAGAGGTTTCTAGTTTATTTAAAGTCTAAAGTGTTTAGTCTCAAAAGAAAACCAGAACCTTCAAGTGTTTGCCCTTCCCACACCACGTTCCAATAATCCAGCCTCACCAGGAAGAGGGGAGCCTGGGAGGCAGCTCTCATACACCAATTCAACAGACACACACACCTCGATGCATAATTAACAACATTTCATCCCAGAAATGCTTGTCTTCCACACAGTGATTGCAGGGAGCTGTTTGCACATCAAGTCTATCCCTGCAAGTGCTGTGACACCCCAGTGAATTCCTGATCTGGGCCACAGGGATGGAGCAGCTGCAGCTGCCCCCGCTCCCACCCATTCCCTGTGGGGCTCCCACTGCTTCCATCCTGGCTCCAGGCTCTTCCAACCCACAGGAGAGCTGGAGAGGGACGTTGGACAAGGTCCAGAGGGACAGGACAAGGGGCAATGGCTTCAAACTGCCAGAGGGCAGGGATAGATGGGATACTGGGAAGGTGAGGGTGGGGAGGCCCTGGCACAGGGTGCCCAGAGAAGCTGTGGCTGCCCCTGGATCCCTGCAAGTGTCCAAGGCCAGGTTGGACAGGGCTTGGAGCAACCTGGGCTGGTGGAAGGTGTCCCTGCCCATGGCAGGGGGTTGGAATGGGTGGGCTTTAAGGTCCCTTCCAACCCAAACCATTCCAGGAACCTTTGAAATCCAGAAACCCTGAAGACCCCACTGACAGCAGTGGGGAACAGCTATTGTCTCCCCAGCACCTGCCATGGATTTCTCTCAGCACAGGGACATGCCTGGCATGTGCCAGGACACTCCATTTTCACAAGGAACCATGATCCCAGTCCCACAGAAATGTGTGGTGGTTTGACCTCATGGACCAGCACTGATGCTGCCCGTGCATTTAAAGTTTTTACCTGCCTCTCAAATTACAGCAAACCCCTGAAACAGCCATTCATTCCAAATAAACTGCTCCCCAAGGGAACTCACCATCTCAGAGGGGACTTGGGGTGTTGATTAACCCCCAGGATTATCCCCCTCATGAGTTCCTCACTTGAGCTCAAATCCCCCAAGACTCTCCATGTCCAAATTCAACCTCTTCCACAGTAAACAGTCACAGCAGAAAAGGCTTTTTCCTGCACAACTCTACCTCTTATACACAGTTTTGTTTTCTTCAGTGCAAAAGACGCCCACATGCCATGGCTATCCCAGGGAACTTACACCAAACACACCCTGCCAGCAGCACTGCAGAGCTGGGGCAGCCCAAAGGGCCCAGCTCACCCCGGCCCTGATTCCCACAGAGCCAACTCTGGACACTTAGAAAAAAAAAACCCAAACCCCCCACATGATCAATCAAACAGTGACATTTCCTCAGCAAACTCGCTCTCTACCCTCCAACAATTTATGGCTTAAGTCACCATAATATTGGCTGTCAAGGCAGAGTCTCCCAGCCCCCAGGGCACTTCAAACCCTGCTGAGAACAAATCTCTGCAACATGCACAAACTTGGCAAGTATCTGTGAGCTCCAGCCCCGTGTCCTGCTCCTGGGAGCCCCAGGTGCCAACCAAAGAGCAGCTCAGCAGCAACACACACTCACCATGGTCAAATGGACAATTTAACATTTTAAATTCCTTCAAAAACTGAACCAAATCAAGTCCTATTTTCCCTACTGATTTATGGGAACAATCACGCCCTGGCACTGTGGAATACCCAGCAATAGGTCAATGATTCCATGAGATTCTGGGATCAGAAATGGCTGTGCTGTTGCACACAGGCAGCTGCTCTGTTCCAACCATGTGATAAAACTTGGATTCTGTTATGTCACAGACTTCACGTGGCCTAGAAAGCTCACTGGGAAGATCTTTGTTCTCCCAGGCTGACAGTCACACAGGGAACTCAGGGCCTGTGGCACTACAGTTTCGTTCAAAGTCCTGTATTTGAAAGGTCTTTTCACCAATCTCTCTAATGAAAACAACGCTCACACACAGGTTGCTGTGCCAAGATATTAAACATGACAAAAATTTGACTTCATCCAGGCTGAGTTTTGCTGCTTTTTCCTGACACCAACTTTCAAGGTGTTCCTGTTACAGTGTTATTTATTCATGCAGATTCTCTCACACACAGAGCAGAGATCCATTGAACAACAGGGAAATGGCAAACAAGAAAGGAGGCCCTGCCTGCCTGTCTCGTCCAGGGTGAGCTGCAGAACCCTCAGCACTTGGGATGTTCTTAAATCTCATCGAGGCACAAAGTGCAAACAGGACCAGCATGAGAGGCACTTCCTCAAACACTGTAATTAACACCTGATAATTTCAAGTTAAGAACAAATAAAACCCCTGACAACCACAATCACAGATCACAGAGAAATCGATTTATAAACAGGGAGGGAGCACGTGGCTGAGCCAGGGGTTGGTCTGGCCCAAACAGCTCCTCAGAGAACAGGCAGCTGGAATGTTTCAGCTTTACATGGTGAAGCTTTCATGGGTTTCCTTAGTCAGTATTTTTAGGACTGATTGCAGAAGATTCAGCCCTCAGTAATTAGATATTTCAAGTTGAATCCTTTGTGGTTATCCCAGAAATGTCCAAGTGAATGAAGAGCAGCAGGCTGGGATTAACATGACTGACTCAGAGACAAAGGCACTCGTACCACTGGCAGCACAGCAGCTCTCAGCACACACAGAGCTCCCCCTGTCCCAGTTCCTACAGGAACAGGGCATCTCACTCTGCCTTACCTGAGGGGGGGCCTTCTTCAGCAGCACAAGCAGGGCTTGCAAGACCAGATTGGAGAACCGAGGTCCAATGGGGACATAATCTGAAAGGAAAAACGCACTTTAATGCCCACGAAGCAGATGCACATCTAAGCCACTTCACCATATCAAAACCAGCCCAGTGCTCCCAAAGGAAATGGTTCCAGACCACCTCCAGTTTGCAGTGTTTCAATATGGCAAATCTGCCAGCATTCCAGCAGCAGCCAGCACAGCTCCCCCTCCCTGACTCACCCAGAAGGCGCTCGATGTCATCCACGACCACACAGCTGAGCTGGGACTTGTAGGCATCATCAAAGATCTGCAACCAGCAAAATGCCTCAATGTTAAACTCAGCAACAGAACTACAACAGCCATGGCCAGACCTGCTGGGGTGGCTTCAGTAAATATGGCAGCACTGAGAGGAATAAACTGAGAATGAAAAGAAGAACCCAGAGAGCAGGCTCTGCCTGCATTCAATAAAGCACTGCCAGCTCCCCAGAGGCAGAGCTGTTCTGCTCCTTTACCCCACCTCTGCAGAAAGCAGCTGCTCTGAGGTTCATTGTAAGCAAGGGACAAACCAGCACCATTACTGCTTTTTGGAGCTGGGGCAACACTGATAATATAATACATACACAGGTCCCCCACAACTGTACCACAATTGTGGAGCTTTTCTCCTCAGGCTGCATGTTGGTTACTCTGCAGGGAGAAGGGACCGACGTGGGTATGGACTGAGGCTCCACATGCCCTTTCTGGAGCAGCAGTGTCCTGCCCAGCTTGGGATGGCAGCAGGAGGCAGCACTAAGGACAGCAGTGGTGCTGCAGCCCAGCCTCCAGCAAACCCTGACTCCAGTGAAATCCAGAAGGCTCCTTTTGGAATCTAAGTCACAAACCGGGCCCCCAGTTATGAGCACGTTGCTTCTCTTAAGCACCTTCCCTCCCTTAGAATCTCTACAGCTCTGCATCAAACTGATCTGAGTTACATTCCACTCAAGGCTTCATTCAGTGTCACTCAGCCTGAAGAGTGAGTGCTGGCCTGGTTCAGTAAATGAAAATGTTCAACTTGTTCACATTCCCTGCTCCCCAGGTTGTTAGAATTCTTGTTTAACTATGGGCTACCACCTCAAATCTGTTCTCAGTCTCATTCAGGCAGGATCTATTCTCTCCAAGTGCACCCTAAGCTGTTCCTGCCCTCACAGACAGAGCTCCAGAGCTGCTCATCCCAGGTCTGTTCTGCTCCATTGTCAGCCAGGATCACACCAGACCCAGCTGGGACAGAGCCTGAAACGTTCCCTGAGACACCCAGTGCCACAAAAACATTATTGCAAGGCACTGGAGTGACAGGACAAGGGGGAATGGCTTTAAGCTGTAGGAGAGTAGATTTAGATGGGATATTGGGAAGAAATTCTTCCCTGTGAGGGTGGGGAGGCCCTGGCACAGGGTGCCCAGAGAAGCTGTGGCTTCCCCTGGATCCCTGGAGGTGTCCAAGGCCAGGTTGGACGGGGCTTGGAGCAACCTGGGCTAGTGGAAGGTGTCCCTGTCCATGGCAGGAGGTGGCACCGGATGAGCTTTAAGGTCCCCTTCAACCCAAACCATTCTACAATTTTATGATTCACTCAATTTTATAAATAAATATATGCACAGGAATTTTGGATCCAGAGAAAGCAGAAAACACCATCACACCTTTCCCTCCCTGAGAGAACCCAGAACTGGGCTGTGATCAGGCAGAGAGCAGGACCTGTACTTACCTTCTTCATGGCCTGGCACTTGGCTGTTTCAGAAAACCCAATCATCTTATCTGGAGAACAGATCTTGATAAAGGGGAAGTTGGATTCTTCAGCTATTTTTGCTGCTAGAGCAGTTTTCCCACTGTGAGGGGGACCTGAGACAAAGGACAAGCAATGAATAAACAAGGGAGAAAGCAGCTCTGGCAATGCTCAGTGTGGATGACACTTTTTAATCCCATCCAGAGGTATCTGCAGTTTGAAACGATCTCTCCTTCTACTTGCAGAAGGAACACACAGACTCCTGGGCCAATCCAATCCAATCCAATCCAATCCAATCCAATCCAATCCAATCCAAATCCAATCCAATCCAAATCCAATCCAATCCAAATCCAAATCCAATCCAATCCTCCAGACAATGGCAATTAATAGAACTATTTAAGCACATGCAGACTGATTTGCCATAAAACCATAAGAGGACATTACATTTTTTGTAGGACTGGCCACTGCACCAAAATCAGTGAGTTTGTGTTTTGGAGAAACTTCTTGAACTGTGTTTATGTCCCTTTTCTAAACATGATTGCTGCTGGTATTGTGGCAAACAAGTCAGTAGCAGGAACACCAGGGAAATAGTGACAAAGACAATTTGATTTTGGCCTGAACTCACACCAGGATAATTCAGAGACCAAAGACATCTGAATCCATGCAGCCAACACAGACTAATTTGAGGGGCCAGAAGGAATTGCACACAGGACACGTGCTGGTCACAAACACAGAATTATCCAGGGGGTCTACTCAGGGTTAGTTCCACTAAGCAACAGTGGTCATCCACCTTTCAGGAAAATGAAGAGGGAAGAGCTAAATACCAAATTCTACTCCAACACCTGTAACGCAGATACTGGAACCAGTTTCCAGCACCTGGAAACTCTCCATAGTCACTAACAATCTGGATAAAGGGAAATCCACCTCTGGCTGACAGAGACACCTAAATCTGGCTGTTGGAACTCAGCTAATTACACTGATGAGCTCTCCAGTGACTTCAAAGAGAATTTAGACAACTGACTCAGCCAGAGACACCTCCACTGTAAAACAGGCAGGTTATGAACTGGTACATTTTGGTCATTAATTGGTACATTTTGGTTATTAACTGGTGCATTTTGATTATTAACTGGGTACACTTCTTCTCCCTTGTTCCAAACACAGGATTTCACACAGAATCACAGAACCAACTAGGTTGGAAAAGACCTCTGAGATCAAGTCCAATTTCTGACCTAAATTTCCTCCAGCTGAGGAGCCAGTTTCAACGTCTGAAGCAACTTCAGCCAAGCAAACTGAAAGAGCCCCATTCCCTTTCTCCCCCCATGTGCTTCCTACACATCCCAGTACAGGACAGAACAAGCACCCAGGTGGGCAGGTGAGAGCAGCAGTTTAGAGGAGTCCCTTGGGGTTTTCCCATGGCTCTGCCCCCGGCTGTACCTTCCAGGAGCACGCTGACCAGGGGAGTGCGGTCGCTGTTCTTCGTCTGCTGAACCAGCAGCTCCCCATCGTCCAACACCCTCGTCACAGGGTCCCCCCACTTGATGATCCCGTTCATGATGTAGCTGGCATAGTCCTCCTGGTTGGTTCCAAATGCCTGGATAAAAGAAGGAACATTTCTTTTACCAAAAAGTGCTGCATCACATCAGAAAACCCATGAAACAATTAAGCATCACCAAAATGACCAAGGCCAAGGCCCTGGAAGATGCTGAAGTGAGACGGTCAGACCCACTGGTGACTCACAGCATTCCAGCTGAACACAGGTGCAGACCAGGCACGTTTAGAAACGTCTTTTCATACGCCCTCACAACCAACTCTAGTCAGTGCAAGTTGCCAGTGGGTTCTGACTTCACACTGTGTGAAGACAATTCTCAAAAATGAGGCTTAAACCTCTTCCTGCAGCCCATATTAAAGCTGTCACCCAGGAACTGAGAGAGGCCTAAAGGGGAGAGAGTACATATGGCAAGGAGAAGAAATCCTGAGTTGTTCTTTATGTGTTCTTTTATTTTTTATGACTCTCCAGAAGCAACAGGCACAAACAGAGCCTCAGAGGCTCTGTCACCCTTCTGTCACCCCTCCAAGCAGGGCACTGTCAGCCCTGGGGCACCACTGCCTGTCTGATCCCAGCAGGAATCTGCTCTCCCCACCATGAGCTGCACTGGGGGCTGTCCCAGGACTCACACATTCCCACTCACCGGTTTGATGTCGTTCTCCAGGGATGCAAAGAAGTCTCCCCTGGTCACACGGAGGCTCTCAGCCTTCTCCATGTCCACTTCCACTTTATTGCTGGCCTAAAAAGGCAAGCAAAGGCACTGAGGAGCAGCAGGACCACACAGACCCCTCCTCATCTTCCCTGCACAGACCCAGCCCTGCTGGAGCCAAGCTCAGCTCCCAGAGCCACATCCAGCCCCACAATGTCAGCAAGGAACTGTTGGGCACTGGGGGTTCACAGCAGGAGGGGCCATGCACTGCTTCACTGTGTTCTTATTGTCCTGGGAAGGCTTCAGGTGCAGAAAACTGGATACTCCATTCTCCTGTTAAATGAGTAGGGAATGATCAAGCAGCTGAGCAGTAACAGACTTTGGAGAATCCTTCAGGATTTGACATTGATAATCATTCCCCCCCCGTGGAAATCCTTGGCCTTGATTCTGCTTTGTCTGGGACCTGTAATAATGTTGTGTGTCAGGGCAGAGTTGAATGCCCTCAAACTTTTAGTTTTCCCTTTAAGCAGATTAGCAGGAATGCTCCACTAAAACCAAGGGAGGGATTCCAGCTGGGGAATCACTGGAGCCATAACTGTGAAGGGCTTTGGGCAGCACTCAGGAATTACATGGATTCATCCACAGAATCCCAGGTTGGAAAGGGCCTCAAGGATCATCTTGGCAGAAGCACAGTCAAGACAGGATGGCCCAGCTAAATCTCAAAAGTCTCCAATGCTGGAGAATCCACCACTTGCCAGGGGAGATCATTCCAAAGGCTGATGGTTCTCATTCTGAAAAACTTTCCTTGTGTGTCCCATTGGAATCTCCCCAGGATGTACCTACTGCCCCTCACCTTTTCCATGGGACTCCTTGGAAAAAAGGAAGTTCTGTGAATCTTGTAACACCTCCTGCTTCCCCCAGGAGTGTAACAGCCCTACATGATCTGATTGTTCAGGAAGTGAACATTTGGGCTTTCAAGGGGTTTCCTGGAAGGCAGAGCCACCTCCACCACCTTTGCCTAAGGCCTAAAATAAGTTTAACCCTCAAAGATGTGTCTCAGCCCCCCTCTGGCCAGGATGACCCACAAGAACACACAGTACACGTGGGCATGGGAAGGAAAGAATAATAATAACAAAAATAATGACATGATGCTTGTCCTGTAGGGCAGCAAATGCAGCCCCTAAAGAGCAGCCACAGAATCCAGCCTGGCCAAACCCTCTGTGTCAAACACACACCTACAACCAGAGAATGGCTGAAAGGAGTCCCTTCTCCCAAAAACACCCACCAAGCAGAAACACAGGATGCCAAATATATCAGCCAAGGGATCTTTAGTACAGGTGATCACTTTGGGGCTTTGCAGAGGGAAGTGAAGGTGCTTGAAACACTTTTAACATATTCCTGAACTTGTTTGAATGCTTAAAACCAGGGGAGCTCTCACCTCCCCGGCCTTCCATGAGTTCTGTGTTTTAATTTTTCACACTTTGAGAGATAATCAGAAGAGTTTAAATGATTCAGAAGACCCTGATCAAATGCCCCTTCGTTTTCCATTTGTCTCTCACTTCTCACAGGTGCTTCTGAAAACTAGGTCAGGCCTATGATGTATATTTTAAATTTTCAGTACATGTAGGAGAGAATAAAGTACCTTAGTGCATCATTTGGCTGAAAACATCTTCAGAATAAATAATATTATCCAAAAATACTATGTCAAAGTGTTTGAAAAGCAAAACAAAGCGTGGCTGCTTCCCATGTGGAATACAAATCCATATATTACTGGGATGTCAATCACAACCCAACCCAAAGGAAGGGACTGCTCTTTCCCATTTGCACAAGGCCATCTTCCCTTCTCCCACATGACATCCTGGCACAACAGGGAATGTATCAAAACACCAGCAGTCCCCAGACTCACCCAAAACTCAAGCACTGAGAAGACATCAACTACCAGCACAATTAATTATTCAAGGAAAATGTTTTGCCTGCAAAGGGATGAAAATCTGTCCAGAGGTGCTGATTATTTTTCTTTTTAGACAGAACACAAGAAAATGAGAAAGTGTTGATGTTTGCAGTTTTTTGCTACAGGAGACACTAACTTTTCAAGTGCTATGGTTATACAAGAATAATTAGCAGAAAGAGTCTTTTTTCCTGTAGAAAGAGCACTCCCAGGAGATATAAATGTTTAACCACCAAATGATTTCTCACTCACTTCAATCAAGATGTGATTTGCTTTCCTCACATTCAAGGCTGAGCAGATTTTTACTGATCAAGAACTGATTTTACTGAACATTCAAGATTCCAAACATAACTATTTTCCCTTTTTTTTGCCCCAGAGAGAGATGACAGGACTGACCTTGATGTGTCTGTTCATGGCAGTGGACTGAGCAGCTCGAACCAAACCTTCCAGCTCAGCACCACTGAAGTTCTTGGTCTCCACTGCCAGCTCTGCAATGTCCACGTCCTCAGCCAGCAGCTGGTGCTCCCTCATCCTCACCGTGTGGATGTGGAGGATCTGGAACCGGCCCTTCTCATCTGGCAAGCCTGGCATTGTAACAGAGCACACAGCAACACCTCAGCACAGCACTGCAAACAACCCTGCCCCTCTCCTCAGTGTCCCTCCAGAGGCCCCTTCTCACCATGGGCAATCCACACTCAGTCACAATATCTGATCATGCTTCTCCTTGGAGAACCTTCAACCACAAACCTGACCAGCGTGAAACCAAACCAGGGGGAAAACACACGAGGTTTACTCTCTTCCAAGGGCTCCTCCAAGTTACTGCTCTCACACTTCCACACCAGGAATTCACCTTACACAGTGTGCCCATTCCCTTGGCATCCCTTAATCCTGCTCCCACCTTGCAATTACCATGGAATGGTTTGGGTTGGAAAGGACCTTAAAGCCCATCCAGTCCCACCCCTGCCATGGCCAGGGACACCTTCCACCAGCCCAGGTTGCTCCAAGTCCTGTCCAACCTGGCCTTGGACACTTGCAGGGATCCAGGGGCAGCCACAGCTTCTCTGGGCAACCTGTGCCAGGGGCTCCCCACCCTCCCAGGGAAGGATTCCTTCCCAACATCCCATCTAACCCTGCCCTCTGTCCATTACAAGTCACTGCTCCTTTCCTGTCACTACAGGCTCTTGTAAAGTCTGTTCTGTTCCTTTATCCCTGAGTGTCCTTTCCCAGAGGGTCCCATCCACTAATTACTGAATCAACTGAAAGTCTGCTCTCCTAAAATCCAGGGCCTTGATTTCCCTCTTCACCTGGTCCACATTGTTCTTATAAAATGTTCCTTTTCTTCAATTGAAGTGATCATTCCCCACTTAGCCACTTAGCAAGTACTTTCTGAAACACAGATAATGGAAGATACAGAAAAACCTTTTCTTAAATGAAATCATAACCAGTCAGTCTGGCACATCATCCTGGCAAAGCCCCACTCTTCTCAGCTCACCTTCCATTCTTCCTTCCCAGCCTTTGCTCCAAGGACTTGATATTTGCACTGATTAGTTTGTGCTGAGGGGATGTGGAAAGACATTTTAAAATGTGCACAGTCCCCAGCACTGTTCAGTCCTTGTCACCTGATCGTTTATTCCAGGGATGCCTGGCTCAGTCCCTGGAGTTTATTGAATTTAATTCACTTTTGTCAACCAAAGATGCAGGTCCTGCACCTGCAGTACAACCCACCTCACCTGCACTCCCTAATAACTGCTGGGCATTTACTTGTTTGTAAGTATGAGACTGACAGTTCCAACTTCACCTGCCACTCTGGCATGACACCATAGGGGTTTTAGGGTTATATGGACATTTTCAACTAATTTTCTGCAATTGAAAAGAAACAAAACACGTTAATACTCATGACTTTGCCTGTTCTGGTTTTTCACTTGCTACAGTTTGAGTGTTTTTACAGCACCAATGCCCAGCTCAAAACACAGACAGGATGTTGTGACATCTGTGTGTCTGTGCAGGACTGGTGGAAATGTTTTAGGAGCTATTCCAAACTCCACATCTGAAACTGCATTTTCAATCTCTAACTTAAAACACAGATTTTGACCAATTTGAGTTTTTCACTGCAAAACAGGATCACTGAGCTTTTCATCAGTTCCAGGCTGTTCTCTACTCAAACTTTCTGCACTGAACTGTCACCTCAGCACTGAGCCCCCAAGGCCAGGCCCTCTTTAGACTTCAGCACGATCCTCAGTGATCACACTGATCTCAAATGCAAAGTCAGTGGCTTGTTTTCATGAATCTAAGATGATCTGGGCTTAATTTCTTTAAAAGCCTACATTATCAGATATTCCCTAATTTAATCTGCACAGCCTGAGGCAGATGTGTACAGTTACAAAGGTCAGACAGCTCTTTTTCAGTCACCAGATGAAATGGCAAACAGAGCTTTTGGCTCACCTTGAGTTCTGCTGGAAATCCAGACCTGCTGATTCCAGAAGCCACAGCAAGTGCTGGATAAAGTCTGCAGTTCCTGCAGTGGAAGTCACCACTGTCACCTCACGCAGATGAAATGCTCTGCACTTCCTCAAGCCCAGAACTGCTCACACACTTTTCCTGCCTGCTCTGCCAGTTCAACAGCTCCACAACTTCCACCCAGGAATGATCTGGTGCCATGATTTGGCTCCTTTCATTCACGCAAGAGATTCACGGTCCTGCCTACCCAGACCTGCCCGTTCTGCTGGACAGAGACTGAGATCAGGTGTACCAGTAGGAAAGTCCAAAATGGTCCAAAATATTCTGGAGGGAGCTGCATGAGGTTCAGCACCTGAGCCACCCTGGTCAGCTGTTCCCATTATGATCTGTATTTGCAATTTGTACCTACTGTAGGTACATGGAGTTTAGGAATTGGATCTGCAGTGTCCTTACCGATCTCCATCTTCACCTCCAGCCTCCCTGGCCTCAGCAGAGCCTCATCAATCAGGTCAGGTCTGTTGGTCATTCCTAAGTTCAAAGTTAAAAACAAAACAAGTGTTATCTGAGCTTAATAAGTGGGTCTCCACCCCCTGGTACAGCCCACAGAGCTATGGAGGTACCTCAAAGAGCCTCAAGAAAACAGACAGAAGACACCCATTGAGTGTTGGGAAAGTCATGCCCTGAGGGAGAGCCAGGGCTCAAACCCATGCTGGTGGCTGCATCTCCCTGTCCTTGGGATTACCCAGGGCTCCTGCAGCAGGACAACCAGCCAGCACAGCTGGAACAGCCCCCCACTCCTTCACAGGCCAAGACACCAATGTACATCAATGCTTGCAGGTTTTCTTAGACTCTGAAACACTCCTTATGAAAAGCTACAGGAGGAATTGCTGAAAGCAGCGATCTGATGTCACAGCACCACCTCCCTTCAAACCTGCTGCTCCCACAGCAGCCACTCCCTTTGGATCAGCCCAGCCAGGCCCAACACCAGCAGCAGTAACTCAGCTGCAAGGAGGAGAACCCCAGTGGTGCTCCAGCAGCCCCCAGGCAGAGGGAGGACCGTCCTACCGATGACCAGGATGTTGTTGAGCTGCTCCACGCCGTCGATCTTGGAGAGCAGCTGGTTCACCACGGTGTCGTGCACGCCAGTGCTCCCGGCCATGCTGCCCCTCTGCTTGCAGATGGCGTCGATCTCGTCGAAGATGATGATGTGCACCCCACTGTTGGCTCCCAGCTGGGGGAGAGATGTGTCAGGAGTGTCACCACTCACACCGAGAGCGACACCAACACAACAGGGCCCTCCCGGCAAGCTCAGCCACACAGGGACAACACTGACACCTCCGTGTGTGTTTGGCATCCCCCGGTACCTGTGGGTGTGTCTGACCCTTCCCATCCTGCCCATCTCCAAACCAGGGTGGGTGGTGGGCTTTGCCCAAACTTAGGATTTCACAGCTGACACCGCTTTCAAGGAAGAGCACTAAACTGGACAAGCAGTGCCAAGCCCAAAGCTGGAAAACAAAAGGTCCCAGCACTCAGCAGCTGGGGAAACCCTCTGAGAGAGATGGAGAACAAGGCATGTCCGAGGAGGGAGGGCTGCACCAGTGTGGGAATACCCCAGGCTGGACTGAAGTTAGTAAATACACAGCTTGCCAGAGCAGCTTTGTTCTCAGTATTTTTAAGGAGCCCAGACAGTCCCTGCCAGTCAGGCCCAGAACTGCTGCTTCCAGGTTCACCCAGAGGTGAGGCAGTTGCAGATGGTAAGAGAACAGGATACTTTTTGTGACCGTGTTATGAAGCTTCTTCCCTTCAAATTCCACCTGTAAAACATCTTTTGTGGCCAGGGCAGCCCATGTTAACAGTGGGTGAATGTGCTGGCCCTGGCAATGTGCCCCAGACACGCTCATTACAGTCCCAACCTTTCGGAGACCTTTCTAATCTCCCGGCCTGTCATCGGCCCCATCCCCTCCGGCCAATATCCAGGGGATTTTAACAGGTGTGTTATTGCAAAGGGAAAGAGCTCTCAGAGATACTGCAACAACCACAGAGGAGATTGCTCACGTGGCTCTGGGTTACCACACAAAGCTGACTGACTGAGTGACTGACTAATAAACCTTTTGCAGAAGAAATTACATAATTTCAAGCCACCACCAAAATCTGTGTCTTGTGAGCGTGAATAAAATTAAAGGATCCTTTGCTAATGACTTCTGAAAAGACTCCCCTGTACTTAACCGTGACTTGCCTGACATGTTAATGTATCAGAAAATCCATCAAGATTAAGTGATTCACAACAGAGAAAAATTACCACGGTACATGTGAAATAAGCATTTACACCTTGAAACTAAAGACTGCGTTTTGATAGCCAGCTACAGTAATGGGTAAAAAAACAAGTTTGGAAAAACAGAATATTTATCTCCACTTCCAGTTTCAAGCTCTCTAGTTTTGAGACATTACTGTCATCCATTAGTTTTCTGCTGAGAAAAATGAACCATGTATTGATTATAGCACTTCAAGGACTATAATATACCAGTCTGCCTGGAACCCAAAAACCTGATACCTTGGAAGCTTATCTGGAATTCATCCTATGTTATGTGCCACCTGAACTTAGGAGCAAAAATCCAAACAGATTAATTATGTCTCTCCCACCAAAAAAAAAGAGAAACTAAAACCAGCAAAAAATCTGCAATCCCATTTTTAAGGGGTTTTGGAGCAGGTGACACCACACGACCCAAAGCACAGCAGGACAGGCACTTGTATTACTTCCAAATAAGTGTGCATGGAATTTGAAGACTGTCCATGCTGGCCAGAACTCAGCTGCCTTTCCAGGTACTGAGCCTGTTTTCACAACTCGGTTGTACAACACTAACATTCCACGACTGGCAAGGAACAACTGGAACCCCAAGCCAGGCAGTGACTCAGTCTGTAATGCAGGCAGGAACTTGGTGATTCCAGACCGGCTGCCTCCCGTGGGCACAGCACCCCCCAGTGCCTGTGTCTGCATTACCCTCCTCTCTTCCTCCTCAGCACCCCCCCAGTGTCCATGTCTGCATTACCCTCCTCTGCTCCTCCTCAGCACCCCCCCAGTGTCCATGTCTCCATTACCCTCCTCTGCTCCTCCTCAGCACCCCCCCAGTGTCCATGTCTCCATTACCCTCCTCTGCTCCTCCTCAGCACCCCCCCAGTGTCCATGTCTCCATTACCCTCCTCTGCTCCTCCTCGGCGTCAGCAAACAGTTTGCGGATGTTGGCCTCCGACTCGCCCACGTATTTGTTGAGGATCTCGGGCCCGTTGACCACCTTTGGCTCCCTGGCATTCAGCATCTTCCCAATCTGCCTGGCCATCAGGGTCTTCCCACAGCCTGGGGGCCCGTACAGCAGGATGCCCTTCACGTGCTTGCAGCCTGGAATGGAGAGAGAGCAGGGTTAGGAAGGAGGAGGAGGATGGGACAGCCATGGAGCACTGAGGGAATCCCCCTCCTGGGGAGCTGGCAGGGAGGTGCCTGAGCTCTGCCCAGTGCCTTCCTCAGGGAAATTCAGACACAGACTGATCAGAGTTGTTCCAATGATGTGCCAAGGGCCAGGAAAAACAATCCCTGAAAACCATCCCTAAGAAACAATCACAAAAACCAATCCCCACGAAACAATCACCAGTCCTCTCCCTGCACCAGCCACACACAAGGACTGACACCTGAGTTACAGCTCCTGGGGATAACCCACAGCACCAGGGATCACCTGGGAAACATGGGAATAACACAGCTCTCACCAAGGGCAGGTCCCAGGGATGCTGCTCAGCCCCAGGCAGGGAGGGGCTGCACAAAAGCAAAGCAGACATAGCTCAGACACACTGACCTGACTCTTGAAAGAGAAAACCAGGAATATTGTGTGGTAACACCCTAATCTTTACCCCTGTACTGGGCTTTAAGGAATCCCATATCACACATCCAGTTCTGGCTGCAAGTTCATAGGGTAAATATTGAGAAAACTGAAAAACACTTCCAAGAACAATCAGCCCAAAATCTTCAACCTGTAAACAGAAAGACCTGAAAGACTCTATTCCAATAACAGGACTTGGAACACTGTGTGTGAGCACTAGCAGTTAAATTTTCTCCTCTAGGGAAGCAGAGGATACCTTTGCTGCCAGCTAAGGCTGGACACACCCCAGTCAGCAACAGGCACCTTTGCCCTGGAAGCTGCTGTTGGAAAAGCCAGGAATGGGAGAGCACAGATCATGGATCAGCACCAAGTTTTAAATAGTGGGCACCAGGCTCAGGGAAAGCCTCAGAGAAGTACAAAGTCCCAGTAGGCAGAGGGATCCAACTACAAAACCAGGGAAGAAAAACAGAAGTTACCTGGAGAAGACAAAGGAGCTCTCTACTGGCCAACTTAAAAGACATATGCAAGGGATTCAGGAGTTTGGACACTGCCTGGTCACAGACTGCTGAGGAAACAGAAGAGAAATCTAGACCTTATTTTGTCAAGATCCTTGTATTTCCAGCAGAGCTCCTCTTTCTATTTTCCAGCTGATATTGAGGACCAATGAGTAAAAACAAAGCTACAAGGAAATAAATTTATTTTCAACATTTAGGACCCAGCAGGTATTTTGGTATTTCAATTTATTTCTTCCTACACAATTTCTAGCACAAAGAAGTCCCAGTTCCTCACTTTGCCCCTGGATGAGCCAGATGTGGAGGCCCAAAGCACTCAGGATGGACTTCCCTTGGTTTGGGCCACCCTGGCCCATCCCAGCACCAACATCTCCTGCCCTTCTCCAGAGTAACAACTGCCCCTGCCACTGTCACCTCACTGGCCAGCCCAGTAAGGACATCCCAAGGAAGCTGTCACTGCTGTAGCCTGTGGGAAAACAGCACATTTGGAATCTACCTGGACAAAAATCTTAACTTTGAACACAAGTGTTTAATCACAGGGGGAGGGAATTCAGGAGCACCTTCTCCTTTCTCTTGCTCCATCCCTCCATCCCCTTGCTGCACAAAATCCCTCACGTGTGCTCCAGAGAAGGGAGGAACACAAGATATCCCTGTGTTTGAAGATAAAAATCCCTTTGTTTTGTTTCCAGAAAATTTATCTAAAACCTTAGAAATCTTGACGTATTAATTGTCTGAAGTAACAAGTAACACAATAATTAGTGGGAACTGTTCCATGCTGAAGATGACACTCACACTGGCCTTAGTGTTGTGCCAGGGATGTTGTTTAGGTCGGATATTAGGAAAAATTTATTCACAGAAAGGGTGGTCAGGCACTGGCACAGGCTGTCCAGGGCAGTGGTGGAGTCACCATCCCTGGAAGAGATCAAAAGGTGAGTGGAGGTGGCACTTGGGGACATGGTTTAGGGGTAAAAACAGTGCTGGGCTGATGGTTGGACTCAACCTTAAAATTCTTTTCCAACTCTGATTCCATTCTTGCAGTTTGACTTTAAGGATGCAAACTATCCAACAAGAGTCCTGCAGTGCCTAAGATGCACATTAAAAACAAAACCCAAAAAAGCAGCAAACTGATGGCACTGAGCTCGGACTAAGAGGAGCTGAGCTCAGTTTATTCCACCCTCAGAAGCTTAAGGAGCTTGGGCACAGCGAGGTGTCTGTCACCCACACAGAATGACCTCCCTCCTGGTTCCTGCTCTGTCTCAGCTCCCTGGTAAGTTCAGCCCATCCCAGAGTCCTCAGGGCTGCACAGACCTCACAGTCACATTCTGCCTTTAAAGGACAAACACTTTATTACCTCACTGATACTCTGCTGTGGTTTCCTTCACTCCTGGATATTACAGCCATAAAGAACTGATTTCAATCTGAATAACTGCTCAGTTCAACATAACTCCCATGACCCACACACTGCTCTCTCTCTGGCTGTTCACTCACTGCAGTGCAGTTCCAGGAGGACATTGCCATGAGCAGAGCCTGATCCCTCCAAACCCTGGGGAGCAGCAGTGCTGCACTGAACAAGCAGCAATAAAGCTGATTCTTCTGGGCTTCTCTGCAGATAAAAAATTTACTGCAGAAATCAAGAGCTCTGGCTCAGAATTCATGAGTCAGCATTGAGGCATCAAAAACATAAACAATATCTACTGTCAGTGAAGACAAATCTCACAGAGGGGCGAGTGAGACACAGGTAAGTTCAAAGCTCTCCCTGTCAAACCCTGTCACGATGGGTGTTGGTGGTGGGAACATGATCACCCCTGGAACCAAAGAGCACTGCACTGCTGAGGGATGCTCTGCAGGGAAATCCCAACAGGCTGGTGCTCCCACAGCTCCTGTGTTCCAGCACGAGGCCAGCAAAGGGCTACAGCAAGTCAGGGCTCGTGCCCACAGCCAGCCCTGGGAGCAGCCTGGGGAGCAGGGACGTCGTTCTGCAGAGGACTCTCTGTCCTGGGGCGTGTTCAAAACACACACATGAATAGTCTGGGCCGATTCTCTTCTTCTAGTTTTCTTGTAAGTCCTATGAGGAGCCACTGAGGGAGCTGGGGGGGCTCGGCCTGGAGAAAAGGAGGCTCACAACTCTTGCTTTCACAACTCCCTGGCAGGAGGGGGGATTGGGCTCTGCTCCCAGGGAACAAGGGACAGGAGGAGAGGGAACGGCCTCCAGCTGTGCCAGGGGAGGGTCAGGTTGGACATCAGGAGGAATTTCTTCATGGAAAGGGTGGTCAGGTACTGGAAGGGGCTGCCCAGGGAGTGGTGGAGTCCCCATCCCTGGAGGTGTCCAAGGAAGGACAGGCCGTGGCACTCAGTGCTCTGGGCTGGGGGACAAGGGGGGGATCAGTTAAAGATGGACTAAATCTTGGAGGTCTTCTCCAAACTAAACAATTCTTTGATTCTTGCAATTTCCAATCTCTCTCCTAGAAGTACAACTGAGTTACATCCATCAGAAGCTTCTCTTCTACGGCCCAAAAAAATCTGAACTTCTTGAAAAGCCCAAATATTCCCCTTCTCTGCATGAGCTGGCTCAGCCACAGCAGAGGGCTCAGCCTGTAACACCAAGCACCCAAAATCCCATCTTCCACAGTGGGAGTGTTTGGAAAGCAAAGGACAAACCAGCCTGGTGGCAGCTGGAAGGCTTTGGGGAAGCAGGACAGGCTGTGGACAAAGCTGTTTAGAAACCTCCGAGGATTTTCACCCTCTTCCTGTTCAGGGTGTACCAAGTGGAATGGAAAAGAATCCTAGAATATCCTGAGCTGGAAGGGACCCACAAGGATCATCCAGTTCAACTCCTGGCCCTGCACAGACACCCCAACAATCCCTCCCTGGCCCTCAGAGCGGTGCCCAAACCCTCCTGGAGCTCTGGCAGCCTTGGGGCCGTGCCCACTGCCCTGGGGAGCCTGGTCAGTGCCAGCCACCCTCTGGGGGAAGAACCTTTCCCTGAGATCCAACCTGACCCTGCCCTGGCACAGCTTCAGATGATCCCTCAGGTCCTAAGATTTTCCTAGCAAAAATGCCAGCTCTGGGCCCAGCAGGCTCCCAGAGACACCTGACATTCCCAAGCTTTACCCAGCCATGCTCAGCCAGCGCTGGACACGCCCTGCTCAGTCTTTAACAACACCTGAACAGCGAGGACAGCACTGGCCACCTGCTGCAACACTGGGTTGCCACTGAATGGGCAACATTGAGAGCAGGCTCTGAGTCAGGTGGCAGAACATTCCTGAACCCAAAGCAATTAGTTCCTCTTCAAACAGAACTGCCACAAGTGACTCCAGCAGAGATTCCCCTGGACAGCCACGTTCACCTGGCTAAAATCAAAGTTTTAAGCACAAGTAGGACTTTATTAAAATAGACAGGTGATGACAAACCACAAATGTTACCTCTCAAATCACAGTGGGATCCTCTGCACCACACAGGAATTTTGATTAAGTTTATCTCTTCCCTGTCCTGATTTCACCAATGCAGCCCAAATGTCAATACTATTATGAGGATCTTTCTAAACACAAATTATTAGCAGTGCAGACATCTCCAACTCGTTCAGCTCACCATTAGGGCTCCAAATCAAAGGTCACTCCTGTAACCTGAGCCTTAATTATGCCATTTAATGACATACAGCTACAGGCTGAATAGGGATGTTAACAGGAACTCAAATATACCAATGTGGGAAACAAAATATCAAGGAAAAATCATAAAAACTGGTGAAAATGGAAGAGTAACTGGTGTCACCAAGGGAAGTCAAACCCTGTGTCAACCCAGAGTGTCACCTGCCCAAAGACAAGATAACGTTTATTTGTTCAATTCTCCCTCTTCACTTTTTTGTAGAGATCAGAAGAACTGGTTCACTATAACAGGGATTTTCTACTTGGGAATGTAATTCCCCTTTTAATTAAAATCAAAGCATTCTGGTGTGATTGGATCACTGGGATGCACCACCGGGAACCTGCATGGAAGGATCCCCAGCACAGCAGGGAGATGTTTATCTCTGCACATCAATCTTCAGGCAGGTTCCCAGACTTCACCTGCCACACAGGCAGAATTTCCCCAAAACAAGAGCTGGGTGGAATTTCCCTCTCCCCTCATCCTGGAAGCCCAGAGTTCCTCCAGCCTCCCATCCATCCCCCCACAGGACTGGCGTGCTCCCGACAGGGAGCAGGACTGAGGGAACTTGAATGCAAAGCTGGGGCAGGGAAAGGGCCCCAGCTGAACCACAAGTTTTATTTTCAGCAGACCCTCAATGGGCAGGGTTTTGGGCTATCAAATCCTTTGCCTCTGTAAAGAGAAGACAAACTCAGTGAGTTCTCCCTGGATTTTGGAAACAGCTTCCTCACTGCATCCTGTTGGCTGTGAGGATTCCAGCATTCCATCCATCAGCCCCCAACTGCAACACAGCTTTCAGCTCAGACTCACTGCAACCCCTCCTGCCCCAGGTCCCTCAGGAACATCCCCCAGGGCAGAGAGCTGCACAGAACGTGGCTGGGACTCGTGTCCCTGTGTGTTGTGACCTGCTGCTCCTCCAGCTGCTCCCTCAGCTCCTCCTGCAGCACCACGGGACCCCTGCCCATGCTGTTTGCTTCTTCGCTTCCTATTTTCTGTAATATGGGGGATGCTTTGGGTGGTCTAAGTCAGTCTCTGGTTTTTTAGAGAAGGGGAGGGAAATGAGAGATGTCAGGGACTTCTTTGCTGTCCTCCCCAAAGAAAGAACCCAGAGCTCTGGTTCAATGTGTGGAGAAAGAGTTCAGTGACCAGACTGAGCCTCACTGGCCACAGGGATCCCTTTGCTCACTTATTTCAAATCCCATCAGGAAGGGAAGACCCAGGAAAGCACTGCCCATTCTCAGCAAGGAAGAAGAGTTAACAACAAGAGTTAGCAACTGCTGAGTTCAGGCTGTTAAATACTCTCTAACACCAAGGAAGCCTTGATGTGTTCTGTGACAGCTGCCACAAATATCAGTGACAAAGGGGCAGGAACAGGAAAGAAGAGCAGGAAAAGAACAGGAGACACATGAGCCCACAGCTGCTGGATATTTGCAGATCACCTGAACAGGATCTTCACCCAGGGGCACTCAGAGCAGGGGAAATCACCTCAAAGTCACTGAGAACCTGGACAGCGTGGGTGAGAAACTGAGGGGAAGGAGGTGAATGTCATCCATGGTGTTATAAAGGCAAAGGGAGAGAGCCTGAGGTTGGGCTAAACTGAGAGATCCCTTCCAATCTCAGCTGTTTTCTCATGCTGTGGTACAGACCTGGCACTAACCTGATTCCTGGAAAATATCTTTCTATGTAGGTAGCAAAAAACAAGGATACAAGAAATAGCCAAAAAGAATTTATTAGATCAGCCTGAGACAACTTCCCTCCAGGAAAAGTTGGGGGTCTCACACAGAGGGTTTGAGGAAACAAAGAAAGCAACAGAGGGAGGTTTAGACTTTCCTAAAGATATAAATAGGTTTTACACATCCTCCTAGGCATGCAGGAAAAGCACAGGCTGAATGAAGTTAGAGGTAGATGAAAAGTGGATAAAACCCCACAAACTTTAAAGCACAGTGAGAAATGATCCATCCTGAATTTAGTGGCATGTGGTGCCTGGAAGATGGAACAGGACAGAATGCTCCAATTAAATCTGTACATTGCACAGCCAAGAGCTACAAACACACTGACAGGTAGGATTAAATTCATCTAAAATCTGTGTAACTTGATGCACAAGTTTCTAAATCAGGGAGGAATAATGAAGTGCATGTTGCAAAACAAAAAAATCATCAGAGTGGGGATTAGAACCAGGCCCAGACACTGAGGCACAGCCAAAACCTGCCAACTGATACAGATTTTTCATTAAAATCACCCTATTTTCAGAATAGCTGGATGAGATCCTTTCCATCATTATTCTTCTCTTCCAGTATCTGAGTATTTTGAGAACATTAATGTATTAATTTTTAAGGCAGCTTAAAAGACAAGCCTCCACTTCAAGGCAGAATCCAAGAGAGAAAATAATATCTGAGTATCTGCTCATCTGAATGTTCCCCTTGAGTTTTGTTGATACTTGTATGAGCTGAGATGTCCTTCAAAACTACAGAGCTCTGAGACCAACTGACCCCAAGAGGGCAGGTTAAGATGGTTCCCAGGGAATAGAAACCACCTTGAAAAAGTCTGATTTAGGCTATTTGTGGTACCAGGAGAGGATGGGGAATTTGGGTTCCATTCAGCCTCTTAAAAGGAATGTGAGCTTGTAACTCCAAATGTTTCTGCACCTGTTATTAAATGATAACAACAACATGTACATACATGTTGTACATCAGCCTCTACAAAACCACTGTGCCATGGAAATCAGAAAGTCCCTTCCCTGCTGCAGGTCAAGACTGTGTTTCAGTGCTTGGGGACATCAGAGTGTTCTTAAATAAAGAAAAGAAGGTCAGTGTGTTTTCTTTTCAGGTCTGGGAAGGGTCTTTACAGTTTTGTTGAAAGTTACAGCTCCAGGCACCAAATATCAAAAACTTTGTTCCAAATGGCTAAATGTCTGCTGGAATCAGGGGGGAAAGAAAAACCCTAAAAAAAGAGAACACTGTTCCAGCAAGCATTAAGCAATCACCTTAATGGTACAAGCCACTGAATAAGCTGGATTTAAAGTCTCAGCAGAAAAAACAGTATTTACCATGGATGGGAAGAAAGGCCTGATCTGCAGGGACACTCTGGGAAAACATAACATTTATCAAAGAAAAGGAGGAGCTTTAGCTGGAGCAAGAGGATGCTCTAAACTGCAGCCAGGAGTAACCAAAGCCAGACTCCCTTCACACACAGCTTTACTACGAGCTGGATGGCACAGACATCCCAAAAGGGCTTGAAAAGGAGGAGGATTCCCTGGAAATAGGGCATTGTAGGGCTGTCCTTCAGAGAGAATGTGACTGCTGGGGTGAAGTTCCTTCCTCAGAAGTGCCATTGGTACCAGTGAGGCCTCATGGCACCAACAGGAGGGTCCCTTTTGCTTCAGGAGACCTTCCTCAGGCCTCATCCAGAGAAGGATTTAATTCCACTTGGCAGTCACAGGACTATCAGGAGTCAAGCATCAGTCACTCTCCCCTGGGAGGGTGGGGAGGCCCTGGCCCAGGTTGCCCAGAGAATCTGTGGATGCCCCTGGACCCCTGGGAGTGTCCATGGCCAGGCTGGACAGGGCCTGGAGCAACCTGGGCTGGTGGAAGGTGTCCCTGCCCATGGCAGGGGTGGCACTGGATGGGCTTTAAGGTCCCTTCCCACCCAAACCATTCCATGGTTCTGTCACATCACACCAACCAGGAAACTGATCCAGCTGAGTACAACCCTATAAACTGCTTTTATTAATAGTATTTTTTGATTCCAACTGTATTAGCTCCCTCCAGAGTCCCACAAGCCCAAAGCCATCACAGAGGAGTGGGAGATCCATGTATGGGAAAAGCAAACTGCCCCTTCCAGGTGAGCAGGGACAGGGTTAGTGACCAACTGGAGCTGAGCTAACACTTCTTTTCTTGGATACACCACAGCTTGTACCATCAGAGCAGCATTTCCCCTCTTGGATGATATGGTTAACTAACAGTGACTTATATGCTCCAAACCCAGAACATTCCTTGGAAGTTAGATCAACCACACACAAACTGCAAGTAATGCTGGAAGGGTCTGTAGAGCCTCTGTGTAGTTTTGGACAGAAATATTTATGGTGTTTGGCATGGAAGCTGCAATCTGGGAGCACTGGGCAAAGAACAGGACTGGGTGAGCACTGGAGCACCAGGGAGCAAGCAAATTCCTCCTTTTCCTTCCCAATAAATTATTCACAAAGGTGAACAGCTGTCACACTGACATTTCAGATCTGAAATATAGTTAAGAGCAAGTTATAACTAAGGCAAAGAAAATGAATGTCAGAAAGTTTTGTTTTTTCAAATTTCAGATAAGCTCTTTCGCCCTGGGGTTACTCAGAGCTCAGGAGCTCTGCTCCCAGTCCAACCTCTTACCTGAACAACGTCTCTGTGTGCAGCCTGTGTGTAAACATCACAGTGAGGGGGTTTGTGCTTAGAGAGGGAACGGGGCACACCTTGAATTCATTGCCCAGGGTAATCCAAATACTACTGGGCCTTCAGAGAATCTTTGTCTTCCTGTATTAAGCAATACCAATTAGAAGAGGAACCCTCTGGCCAGCTCCAGGGCCTCACCCTGCAGCCAGCAGGGATTCCCACCTGCTCCAGAGGTCCCTGGTGGAGGTGTAGGAACTCCACATCAGTCACCTGCTGCCCATGGTTCCAGAACCCAGCTGGCAGGTGAATCCAGCTCATGGATATGCCCAGGGAATGCAATGGTATGTGACACAGCAGGCTGGCAGCCTGCCCACACACAGCCAGGGGAAGCTGTAGCAACAGGGAAACAAGCTCTCATTGTCTTTAGTCTCCAAACACACTCCTGACACTGAAGTGGCACGGGGTGAGAACTCCCAAAGCCTAAATCTTTTACCTTCACATGTGGTCACATCTCAGGACTTTGTACTGCACCCACGAAGTCAGAGAATCACAGGATGGTTTGGGTTGGGAGGGACATTAAAACCCATCCAGTGCCACCCCCTGCCATGGGCAGGGACACCTTCCACTAGCCCAGGTTGCTCCAAGCCCCTCCAACCTGGCCTTGGACACTTTCAGGGATGCAGGGGTAACCACAGTTTCTCTGGGCAACCTGTGCCAGGGCCTCCCCATCCTCACAGGGAAGGATTTATTCCCAATGTCCAACCTAAATCTCTCCTCTTTTAGTTTTAAATCATTCCCTCTTGTCCTATCACTGTCTGCCCAGGTAAAAAGTCGCTCTCCCTTTGTTTTATAAGCCCCCTTTCGGCACTGGAAGGGGCTCTAAGGTCACCCTGGAGCCCTCTCTTCTCCAGGCTGAACAGCCCCAGCTCTCCCAGCCTGTCTCCACGGGAAGACTTCATGAACACACACGACAGTTGCCTCCAAGGGTAAAACATTTCAAGCACAGGAGGCTGCTGGCAGCAGCAGCGCTGAACTGGCCACCAGTGTCTCTGGGTAAAAGCTCTTCTTTCCACAGCCAAGGCCATTTCTCCCATTTCCTCTTTCTGCAGAGCAGTTAAATATTTAACAAATTCAAGCATTTGATGTTCTCAAGCAGAAGCAGAGCAGTGATGTCTTGTTCACAGCCACAAAACCCAGGAGATCCGGGATCATCCCCCCAAAGGCCTCAGCTCTCAGATCAATGGGAAGTAAAAGGCAGGAGAGAGAGAATCAGGCACTAATTGGATTCAGCCCCAGAGTTTCTCCAGTGTTCTTCCATAGATTTTCAAATCACCCAGAAAAGACTGAAGGCACCTCCCAGGGAAGTTTACTTTGCATCAATTCCACAGGCACTGGAAGCGGCCGCGCTCCACAGGCCCCGCACAGACAGGACGGATCTCCTGCTGGAAATCTGGTTTGTAATCAAAATCCTGATTGCCTCATTTGTGGGGGGAGGGAAGGTGGCTCAGAAACATAAACATACACAGA
This sequence comes from Lepidothrix coronata, assembly GCF_001604755.1. Classification (NCBI taxonomy): domain Eukaryota; kingdom Metazoa; phylum Chordata; class Aves; order Passeriformes; family Pipridae; genus Lepidothrix; species Lepidothrix coronata. The sequence continues at coordinate 242,919 of NW_016690504.1, read as the reverse complement.
AATTATACAGCCACGGATTCCAAGCCTAAATATAAACCCACAGAGATTATATTCCAAGAACAAGGAGCAGCCAGAACATCCCCAGCCACGTTCTGTGACAGAATCAGATACCTGCAGCTGCACACTGCTGACTAAAAACTAAACCCAGCACCATTTATCTGCCTGCCAGCACATGTTTACCAAGGACTGGGGTTGCCTTTCCTTCCCCTGGCCCAAAAAAAGGAGTTATATTTAGAATCGGTGCTTTTATTTCCCCAGCTCCAGGACGTGCCATGGCCTGTGTGTCCTCTGCACTTCAAACCTGACCGAGCAGAGCCCACACCCGGGGCTGTGTCTGTGGGGCTGAGGCTGGGAGAAGCATGGGGCTCCTGCTGCAGCTGCCAGGACAGCTGGGATGGAATATGGGAGAGGGATTATGGAGCATTGAAACAGCCTTTCTTCTGACCTCTGTGGACAGCCCATGGCAGTCTGGAAGAGGAGCAGCCAGTCCCACTGCTACAGATAAACGAAGCATCCAAAGAACAGGGAGTGTTTCGCTGGGTCATGGAATGGTTTGGGTTGGAAGGGACCTTAAAGCCCATCTCGTTCCAGCCCCCTGCCATGGGCAGGGACACCTTCCACCAGGCCAGGCTGCTCCAGTTTCAGTTCCACCAGAACAGTGTCCAGTTAAACCATGTATCTCATTCCTACAGACATTCCAGGTGCAGGGTTGAACATTTGTGTTGGTTTTGTTGCCCTTCCCTAACCAAGTAACAAGAGTCCAAAATACGTTTGGCAGCAACAGAAGAGGCTCTGTTGGTCTGTTAGATCCCCAAGAAACTGCTGTGTTACAGCATCCCAAGGCTGTCAGCTGATGTCCAGTCCTTGCAGACCCCGTGCCCCAGCCACACTTCCCTGGATTACTCACCCATTTGCTCCACAATTTCAGGTGGGAAAACTCGAGAAGCAAAAGCTCGTCGGAAAATATCTGAGAATTCTTTGTCCAGGCCCCCAATGCCCATTTTCTCAAAATTCCAGTCTGGGTTGATGATTGACTGACGGTTCTCCTTGGTCTTGGATTTACCTGCAAAACCAAAGGAATCATTTCAAACACTGAGCCCAGAACTCCAGCAGACACAGGTACAGGAGCAGCACAAGCTCTGCAGGTCAGACCCACGTCCTGTGAACTCCGTGGGCGGTTTCAGGAGGACACACTGGGCCAAGGACACAAGGGCAGGACACCAGAGGCCTGGTTTACTTGGTAAAGGATTTTCCCAGCCTTCCAACCACTCACAAGGATTTCTCCAGCCAGGTGTTGCTCCTGGGTATTGAAGACTCCCCAGTAGATTTCTCTGCCCCAAACTGGACCCCTGTAACCTGAGCACCCTGAGTGCCTCAGCCCCCAGCTCATGGGGCTGCTGCCAGTACCAGTGTCCACTCTTTTCCAGGCCACTGGAATGACAAGAGGTTTGTCCTGTATCCTCCTCAATGCCTTTTCCAGCCTTCACCTGTTCTCCCTTCCTTCCCCAGCAGCAGCTGCACACGGGAGCCCCTTTGTTGCTCTCTCAGTTTTCTCTTTTCCCATGTCCTCTGGCAGATGGACCTGCAGGTTGTATCTTAAATACAGGTACAAAATTGTGCTCCACTTTGTTCATATTCCTTTATGAATAACATGCAGTAATTCTTAGCAAACACAATAATTCTTAACAGTGCTCAGGCTGCATGAGCATGGGCCCAGCATTCCCTTCAAACTGTCCTCCCTGGGATCTTGTCCCACCACAGCCACCCATTTTACCCAACTTTTCCTCCCACATGTCACTTGATGTTTATTTATACTGAATTTCGTCTGCCATTTTCTGCCTCAGTCACCAGGCTCAGCCAGAGCCAGCCTGGGCACCTCCTTGCTCAGGCTTTTCCCCAGTTTATTCAGTAATTCCAAGCAGAGATTCCCACTGAACTCCACCAACACACCACTCACTGACCCATGACAGGATCTTCTCTCTCACAGATCTCTGGTTTGATTCTTTTTTAGGAAACTTTGATAAAGGACCTTGCTGGAGGAGCTTTGACAAACAAGCAGGCTGTGTGAGCCCTTGTGCCAGGGCTTCCTGACTCCTGTAATGAACTCCAGTGGGATCAGGAGGCAGGACTGCCCTGACCCGAGGCAGGCTGACCCTTCCCAGTGTAACATCTTTATAAAGGTATCCTCTAATTTAATGTTTTGTTACAGTTTCTGTTGGTTTCTCCTGTACAGATTTAAGGTTCAAAGATGTGCAGCTCTGCAGACTTTCTCCAGGATCCTTTGGGAAGGGACAGCACATGAAAGTGTCCCCAGACAGCAGAGTAATTTGCAGCAAGGTCACACCAAACAATCACAAGGTCATCAGCTCCTTTACAGCTCAGAAGAGCCAAGGCTGGTCCTGGCAAATCACCACAGTTGTATCTGTTCCACAGCCTCTTCCACAGTTACTCAGCCAGACCCCCAGGCACAGCTCTGCAGTCTCTTTAACCACCTCCTCTCCCTTCTGCTGCCAAGCCACTCACACTCCAGCCCTCCCGAGCTCCTCACTCCCTCTGCAGAGGAGTTTGAAGTACTCAGGGCCTTCAGAAAGCAGACAGCAAGCACAAGTGCTCTGTAAGGATGCTGTCAAACCACTGCAGTCTCACCTGAAATTCAAGGCAGTTCATAAACAAGCACTACACTTTGGTGGGTCAGACCAACCTTCCACATGGCTTTCAGCACCCTCAGCTACCAGGGAAGCACACAGGGAGCTGAAAACCCAGAGAGAGCAAAGACTGACGATAACCCTCAACTCCTGCTGCAATGGGGTGAGTTCCTACACAGTGCTTTAAGGGCTGGCCCTTAATAGGTCCCCCAGTAGGGACCCTTCCCTTCCTAAAACACCAGAGAATCACCGAGTCATAGGATGGTTTGGGTGGGAAGGGACATTAAAGACCATCCAGGGACACCTCCCACTAGCCCAGGTTGCTCCAAGCCCCATCCAACCTGGCCTTGGACACTTCCAGGGATCCAGGGGCAGCCGCAGCTTCTCTGGGCACCCTGTGCCAGGGCCTCCCCACCCTCACAGGGAGGAATTCCTTCCCAACACCTAATCACGGCAAACAACAACTGTGCCTTCTGCTGACCTGTTCCACAAGCTCTTCTAGAGGAACTTCAAGTTGAGCCAGGCAATGGATGGGCATCCAGAGTGCAGTGAGTACAGCAAACAGCAGGGCTGTGTGAGCTCAGTCAGCCTGCTTTAATCTTGGTCTGAACACACCTGGAATCAATTCTTCAATTCCAAGGGCAGCAAAATAAACAAACAGGGTCGTGCCTCTGACCAACACAGCAGGACCAGTACGTGTGACCCAGAGCACCAAGAGCCAGAGCTGTGCAGGGCACAGGGAGCTGCTCCACCAGTTCCCCTGTGTTTATTATCCCAGTGCTGCACTCCAGCCTTTAGGTTGGACCCCTCAGCCAGGGATGTTCCTGCTCCTGCAGAGCTTGGCCTACACCCCCCCCTTCTGGCTGCACCTCAGCACAGTAAAATTCCTGCAGATTGGATTAAAACTTCATCCACTGGTTTTATAACACAATTTTATGCTAAGCAGTAGAAGTAGAATTGGTGGGGTTTTTTAAAACAATTATTACAGTTCTTCTCTATTAAAACAATGCAGGTCCTTTACTGGAGGCAGAGCTCAGTGACACTCACTTCACTTTCATCTCCTCTCTCAGAATTTAATTATTCAGAACTTTACAATTCTCCAGAGACCAACAAAGCACATTAAGCAGCTCTGCCTCAGATCAATGAGGAGATTAAATGAAGTACCAATTTGACAGAAGTAAATCAAGGCACAAGCAGCTCTTTTGTCTTGTCTGCAGACAATGAAATAGAATCCCAGGGGAAGAATCCCCGTTCCCAACCCATCAGCCCTCCCCTGGGACCACTCCTCACACCCACATGTGCCAGGAGGGAGATCACAGGTCATTATATGGCTTTGAATATTAACAAGCAAAGTACCCCTGCCTGCTCTGCCTCAGTGAACAGGGTTATTCAACACTCCCCCCCTGTCCTGTCAGAGTGAAAACTGAGCTGGTGCAACCACGTGGTCACAGCTGGGAACTCATTGCCCTGCCCAAGGTTCAGTGGGTGCTATTAACACCTGGATCCTCGTTAAGGTGCTTAATTACAGCCACCCACAGCTCAGCCCATGGACCTCTGCTGGGTTCCAGTACAGGCTGTGTGTTCTGATACAAAATCTTCAGAAGGTGCAAGGTGTGGTTACACCACAGGCTCCCTTCTGCCCGTTTTTGGAATTCTCCTTTCCTAAGTGGCTGCTCCCCTCAGATGCTGTCCAGTCTCCTGGAAAGGGAGAACTCTCTGACATGAGATTTTCAGAAGTTCACGCTCACTTTGAGATTTTGGCTACACATTCAAAAAAGTTCTCAATTTCCTACTCCCTGCTCTTTTAATTAAATTTAATGTAAGAGCTGTTGGCTTGTTACTGTCCCTGAAAACATCATTCTCTAACGTTTAAAGAGTTAAATTATTTCAACTGGGTGCTGCCTTTTGCTGGATCTACTCACCCCCTTTGCTTTTCTCATCTAGACCTAGCAGTGAGGAAAAAAAACACTTGGAGGCAACCAAGTGTCCAAAGCCTGAAAAGCAGTAGAGTTCAATCGTTATTTCTCTCTTTGGGTACAGTGGCACTCACCAATCAGATTGAGAGAGGAGTTCTCAGCTTTCTCAAAGGCAACTTGACTGTTCCCAAGAACCAAACCAACCTCAATCTGGAAAAGGGAGGGAAACAAATAATCACATTAATTGCTATTAGACTCAGCTTCAGATTGCTCCTCAGGTATCCCCAAAACCAGGAAACAGCAGCAAAAGCTCACTACAAAAGTCTGGGAAGAATGTGAAATAACAACACCTCCTCTAAAACAAACATCACCAAACGGAGAAGCTCATCAGGTGTAACAAAGTGGCTTTTTAAAGTTCTTGGTTCAGTTCAAACCCAACTATGTTATTTCAGCAAGACTCAGCAAGTAAAGAAGAAAATAAAATTAAAGGAAAAATCAAAACTAGACATAACTGGAAGACAAAAAAGCTCAAGACAAATGTGTTTCTATGAATTAGTACTTAAAGACCAAGAGATATTCCTTGCATCTTCCCCAGCCCTGGACTTCAGTGGGGACTGCACTAAACTGCAAACAGTGCTCCTTGTTTTCTCTGACACAACAGACACAGCCAGGTGAGGCACGTGTGACTTCTCCAAATGCAGGTACCCTGAACTGCTCCTGACCTGTAGCATGGACTTGATCAGGACTTAAATGCCTGCAGTCCCTAAGGATGGACATGAATTTCTGGGAGCCCACCTTCTGCTTTTTGCCTGTTCCAGACTCCCCTTTGAGGATGCTGGGATCCATGGCTTCCATGTCCTTCACCAACAGCCCAAAGAGCTTGTCATTAAAGCTGAACACGAGCTGTAGAAAGGAAAAGACTCATTAAAAAAAAGCTAGAAAGGATTTGACAACACTACAAAGATTTGAAGGGAGAGAGGCCTGGAGACTGAGTTTACCACCCAACAACTCCCACACGGTTTTTACCCTGTAAAGCTCTAGGGTGCTGACCACGTTCTTTCCCTGCCCCAGCTTAAGAGTGACAGATCAAAAGTATCAAAACATGAAGTCAACTGAAAAAACTCAAAGAGAAACTCTCCTTCCAAGAAAAGCTTCTCTTCCCCCCCCTTTCCTCCCCAGCTCAATGTTCTATATCATCACTTGACATTTTCCTCTCACTTTAATTACTGGTGCCAGGCAAGGAGAACAATTTAGCTCAAAACTTTTCGATCTTTCGCGTTTCAGTTTGACAAAGACACCTCAGGGACAGTGCTAATGAGACAGGATGAAGGGAACAAGGAGTAGGGTCCATCCCACAGGAAACCAGCCTGGCTCTGCACCATCCCTTTCCTCTGAGATTACATTTGCAACTGGCTTAAGATTCAGACCCTGCAAGTTGTAAACTACGAGAGGCCAACCTCAGCCTGTCCTGAGAACATGGCAAAGCAGAGGCTGCCACAGAGAGCTTTGCAGGGGCAGAAGCCCACCTGCTGCAGAGCTGAGCAGGGCCAGTCACAGGGACAATAGCTTTCCAAGATCCTCAAGGAAATATTTCATCCCTGTCTTACTACTGGAGTCCATAGAGCAGCAATAAATCATAGAATCCCAGAATGGTTTGGGTGGGAAGGGACCTTAAAGATCATCCAGTGCCACCCCTGCCATGGGCAGGGACACCTTCCACAACAAACAATTCCTGGCCTTTGCAGCGTCAGTCCCTTGGACCCCTCCAGATGTTCCCTTCATGTTCAGTTCATGGTACTGAAGCCCATTTTTGCCTTGAACTCCCAAAGCAAAGCCCACCTGCTGGCCCACGGAGAAGGCCTGGCTGTTGAACTGCTGGATGAACTCTGCAGCCATCTTGTCTGTGTCGTAGGGGTTGGAGTCGATGTTCTTCTTCTGCAGGAAGTCGATCTCGATGGTCATGGTGCCGATGCACTGCTTGGCCTTGTCAAAGGTGTACAAGGAGACTGGTAAAACAGAAAGGAACAGAACATTTCAGAGCAGAGTGTTCCCAGTGCACTGAACATTTGGCAATACAAGGCTCCAGCACGCTCAAATACAGGACTTGTTCATGTGAAGAGAACAAAGAGAGCCAGTCCCTGGCTGAAGTTGTTACCAGAAGACACACACAGGTCAGCACAGCACACACACCAAACGTCCTTCCTGGGATGAGAAAAGGCCACCCAGGAATGAGCTGTCAAAGAAGGCTCTTCCAGGAAATAGGGATAAAGATAAAACACAAGCACCTCCTGAACTGAGGTCTATCTCCTGGTTGGAGTTCTTTCCAAAAGGGGTATGGCAGCAGGGTTATCCCTTTGGTCCTGCAAGGGCACAGCAGGAGCTCCTCCCACCTTACAGTGATTTCCTTTTACTTGTCAAACCTCCAGGCTTTGTCAACTAAAAGTTTCTGGAAAGAACATCAGTCCCTGGCTTTGGTCACATCACAGGCCCGAGGGGTCAATGCACACAAGCAGCTCTTACAGCCAGGACTGGCTGCAGGGTGTGACACAGAGCAGAACCCCTGCAGCCCATCAGCAGAGCACAGCACCAGCTCCAAGAGCCTGGAATGGCCCAGAGAGAGGCGGGATGGGAGGGCAGCAGGGACCTCCTGGTCTGGGAAGGCAGCCCTGGCTCCAGGTGTGCATCTCCAGTGGGAACACGGGAGCTGAGGGAGCTGAACTGCACGGAGGGCAGGACAGCCAATGCACTCGCAGCACTCAGGCAAACCCCTCACCTGGAAAGCCCTTCCCATGGCACCGGGGGCTCCAGGGCTCAGCATCACTGCTCCACTGACATTTAAAGCACAGTTCTCACATTATTTGGGGACCACAACCAAACAGGAGCCCTGGGAAATCACTGGGTTTGTGAACACTCCTCCCTACCTGCACAATAACATCACAGTCCCTCCCACCCTGCAGGGAGTCAGATGACATTTAGTCACTCTGCACAGAATTACTGCATCAGTTTTCCTAACAAAGGCTCCCATAGAGTTGGGAAGTTTACAGCAAGGCCCAGGCCAGGTACACTCAGAAACCTGCTCTAACAGCTAATGACACAGTATATTAGTGCTTCTTTCCTCTAATAACTTCAGGACTAAAAAGTATTGATCTAGAAACCAGTTGGCACGTAATCAGCAACCACACAGGGGTGAGAAACAAAATAATTTACGGGTCTCCCCTCTATTATAGGTTATTATTCAGTTAAAAAAAAAACAAATCAAAATAAAACTAGGTAGCAAAAAAATCATAGAATAGCAGAATCATTAAGGTTGGAAAATACCTCTAAAATCATCAGGTCCAACCATCCACCAGCACCATCACCATGGTCACCACTAACCCATGTCCTCAAGTGCCACACCCACGGGTTCTCTGAACACCTCCAGGGATAGGGACTCCACCACTGCCCTGAGCAGCCTGTTCCAAGGCTCTGCAGCCCTTTCCATGAAGAAATTTTCCCTAATATCCAATCTAAACTTCCCTTGGCACAACTTGAGGCCATTTCCTTTCATCTTGTCACTTGTTTCCTGGGAGAAGAGGCCAACTCCCACCTGGCTCCACCCTCCTGGTATTTTTATGGAGCAATAAGGTCTGCCCTGTCCTCAGTCTCCTTTCCTCCAGGTTAAAATCCTGGCTTCCAAGCCTGGTGTGTGAGGCACCCAGGGGTGTAGAGAGGCAAAGACCCGCTGCAGCCTGTCACTACAAACACACCAGGCTTCACACCCAAGCACTCATCCATGGACCTGCTGAGACCACAGGGACTGGGAAAACAAAGGGCCAGGAGCCAGCTTCCCTGACAGCACTCCCAGCCCCCGCTGCACTGCTCAGGCTCAGTCCTCCTCACCCTGTGACATGGGATGCTCTGCCCACAACCCCCGGGGAGGGAATTCCCTGGAATCACCGTAACCAACTCCAGTGGCCTAATGAACTGTTTGCTCCACCTCAGAGACCACGAGCCAGCCAAGCACCAGAGCAGGTTTCATCAGAGCCAGGGAAAGGAGGAGTTGCCTCCCCAGGAGCCCAGAGGTGACTCCTGGGGGTCCAAAGAACAGACATGATCCATTACCTTCACCTGCTGCTGCAAAGAACACAGAGACCCTCCTGGAACAAGGGGCTGACAGGAGTCTGCTCAATATTCCAGCAGCTACAGACAGATTCAACAGCTGCACCTGACAGTGATCCACTTGTCCCCAAAGCAGAGGGAACAGACAGTTCCCAAAGCAGGGTGACAGCACGAATGAGGGAAAGACAGAGCGAACTGGTCTCCTCCAAACGTTGGCCAAGGCTTGGGAGGCTCGATTGAGACTTGATATTGAAACACAAATCTTCCATTTGCACAATGGTATCCCTGTCCCTTCATCAAGACACAGAATATTCTCAGTTATTGGTGCAAACATCAGTGCTGCTCACAAAGCACAGCACTCCAGGGCTGCCTCTGGGCACTCTGGGCACTAAAACCTCCCCAGTCTCAAGATTAAAAGGCAGATGCCAAGAAATTCCCCAAGGACAGGAGCTGTCCTCTGTTAGCTGGTGACCCAGGAACAGACTATCCAGGACATGCTCAGTGTTCACATCTGCATGTGGACACTGCTGTCCCACACAGAGCCGTCTGGAGACACTGCCAGAACACTCCTCCAGGTTTGGGAAACATTAAATGCAGAAAGCCTGCAGGTAGAAGAGCCCCTCCCTCTCTCACAAGGGCCTCACCACCTGAGGAAGGGCTGGGGGTCTGAGATTTCCCAGTTTGCTTTCACTTCAGTATGAAAACATGAATTCGGCTTTTACAAACACGTCACAATCATACTGACAACTGACTTACCATCAATCTCCTGTCCAATGGAGAGTCCAGCCCATTTTCTCTGTGAAAACAAGACAAAAATGTCAGGAAGCCAGTCCTTCCACCCAGAGGCTGCCTCCTCACCCAGAGGAGTAGGATCCCCTGAGAACCTTCAGCAGCAGAATGGGATATCCCACAGACAACCAAATTAACACGAAACAAGTCAAACACGGGAGAATCTCTTTAAATAACTCTACCTCTGACTTCAGTGGGTTGTTCTGTCCAACCTTCTTCCTCTTCCTGGTCTCCTCATCATCCTTAGCAGAGAATTCTGGTGCTGGACAGGGCTCTTGGCCCTTCTGCTCATTTCCTACCAAAGCTCAGGTGCTGAGCACACCACAGGCACCAGAAGAGCTCTTCCACACTCTGTGAGCATTTTAAAAGCTTACACATGTACAGCAGCTGCAGGGAATTGCTGCAATGTGCTTTAAGGTACAATATTACCTAAACCAAAAGAACTGGTAAGAGTGAAACTGTTCGAACTCTTTATGTCCCTCCAAATACCTGTAGATAGATTTGTGCCACACAGAACCTCAGGAGAAGTAAGAAATGGTTCAATAATTATGTGACACAACAATTCTTTACAATTCCAACAGTTCTGGCTTCACAGTTTCAAAAATGGTACTTTTGCAGTGGTTGCTGTGCATTCACAGCCCACATCCTAGGCTGTGCTGTGTTCAGGGTCTCTCAGGCATCAAACAGAGGCTCCAATCACAGACACATGTAATCATCACACATAGCTCTGGTGAGATCACATTAGAAATGTTGTACCTTATGATCATTCATATTTGCCTTTTCACCTGGAAGGAACAAGTCTGGGAGAAGGAATACAATGACCTTGCTTACAAAATGAACATTTCCTCCTTCACACTCTCTCCGATATCCTCAGAATATTGGGGAGGGACCCCCAAGAACCATCCATTCCAGCCCCTGGCCCTGCACAGACACCCCAACAATCCCTCCCTGTCCCTCACAGAATTGTCCAAACCCTCCTGGAGCTCTGGCAGCCTTGGGGCCGTGCCCACTGCCCTGGGGAGCCTGGTCAGTGCCAACCACCCTCTGGGGAAGATTAGTCAGGACCTCCTCTGTGGCAAGAGACACAGCTCAGCTCCTGTGTTCATTTGGGTTGTTTCTGCTACAAGTTTGTCATCACTGCACAGCTCTTCATCTTTTAGGCTCTCAGTACACAACATTTGTCATGGCTTTTGGTGTTGAGAGTCAAAATTATCACAGAGCAAACGTGGTCAAGAATGAAGGTACAACAGACAGATGTTCTGGGGGCTTCAGAGCCTGTGCCCAGACATCCCATCCATGAACACACACAGCAAATGCACGTTTGGTGTCACCCTGGCTGCAGCCATCCAAGGCTTTGGGAAATACTGGAAACCAAAACCCAGCATGAGGAAGACTCCAATGAGCAGGGGCTGAAGCACCTCTGCTATGGAGACAGGCTGAGGGAATGGGGGCTGTTCAACCTGGAGAAGAGAAGGTTCTGGAAAGATCTCATTGAGGCCTTTCAATACTTAAAGGGGGCTTAAAAAAAGATGTGGATAGACTTTTTAGCAGGGCCTGTAGCAATAGGAAAAGGGGAAATGGTTTTAAATTAAAAGGGGGTGGATTCAGACATTTTATAGGGTGAAAGGGTAGAACTGTGGCACAGAAAGGTGGCAGATACCCCATCCCTGGAAATGTTCTGGTCAGGCTGGACAGGGCACCCTGGTCTCGTGGAAGGTGTCCCTGCACACTGCAGGGAGTTTGGACCAAACAGACTTTGAAGGTCCCTTCCAACCCAAACTGCTCCATGATCCCCTGAAGTAAAGCACTGCCATAGCCACTTCTCCAAGGTGAGCACCAGGCTGCACCCCTCGGCACAGGAGCTTTCCTGGCTGTGCAACAACTGGAACCTACAAAAATCAACCCTAGACTTGAGGTTCGTTTTTCTATTTAGAAGTTAATTGTATTAATTATTTATTCTAACCATCATTTAACATCTGATAATGACTTAACTAAGGAGGAGGAGACCAGGGGTTTTGTTTTTTTTATTTTATGCATATTCATCTAAAAATACCAACAATGACTGGATGTAGTCAATAAGACTTCTGGCAGGTCTTAAAAAGAGAAAATCAGAGTAAAGAAACCCTTTAAATTCAAGGGAAAACAGGAAACAATAAAAATTCACAAGGAAGGGCAGACATTGCTGTCTTCTTTTTCAAATAGTTTGTTTCTGGTGGGTTTTTAAAAGGTTAAATTGCACCTTTTCCAGTATCTGCATCTCACCATGTGCTAAAAACAGACCAAGGAAATACAACCATGGTTGCTTCAGTTGTAGTAAAAGTCTGCTTGAACTTCTGCTGTCAGAGATCAAATGTGCAGGAATCACATTGACTCCAATCAGAACCTATGTTCAGTCCTGATCCCAAAAGAGATTTTGCTTATTCCATAGCAAAGCAGGAAGTCAAACCACCCCTACCTGGGGCAGGCTGAAGGCGATGCTGCCAGGGACCACTGAGTGGTGGGTTCTCAGCGTGAAGATGTACTTGTGGTTGGGAGAGGTCTTCACAACAACATGTCTGGAAGAGAGGACAGTATTTTACTTTGATATATGCACCAGGAGATTTTGCATTGCTCAGAGCTGTGAGAATTCAAAAGGAACATCCAGTTTCTCTCTGGTGCTGTAAAGAAAACACAAAAGCATTAGAGCCACAGCACGACACAGTGAGACAGGAGTCCAGCACCTTCACTGCATAACGTGATCTCAAAGCCCAACTGCAAGACATTGTACCAATCATTACTATTTACATCCCCCCAGCAACCCTTTCCTTCAGCAACTGCTCTGTACCAGTGTGAGGGAACCAAACTATAACCACAAACACCAAGGCTGCTACAGCTAAAAATCAACACTGGTTTCACACCTCAGGCATTAACACCAAAGCACCAACATTTTAACCCAGTACAAGCACTATCCCCAACTGTGATTCCAACCAGAAACAGATGCAAAGCCCATACAGGGGTCTCAGTGTATTGTTTCAAGAAGTTTGATCGTAGAAAAAAAATGGAAGGAGTTTCTGTACAAAAAGCAAAATCACACAGACCCTGAGGCTGTTCCTCCTGATAACCAACTGATGGTGAACCCAGAGAGCATCCGAGTGCTGGAAAAACCAGCATCGGAGTGGCTGGAAAGTGGCCCAGCTGGAAAGGACCTGGGGGTGCTGCTCAACAGCAGCTGAACATGAGCCCAAGCTGTGCCCAGGCGGGCAAGAAGGCCAATGGTCCCTGGCCTGGATTAGAAATAGTGTGGCCACAGGAGCAGGGCACTGGTTGTCCCCCTGTGCTGGCACTGCTGAGGTCACACCTTGAGTGTGTCCAGTTCTGGGCCCCTCACAGCAAGGAGGACATGGAGGGGCTGGAGCATGTCCAGGGAAGGGAACAGAGCTGGGAAGGGGCTGGAGCAGCAGGAGCAGCTGAGGGAGCTGGGGGGGCTCAGCCTGGAGAAAAGGAGGCTCAGGGGGGACCTTCTGGCTCTGCAAGTCCCTGACAGGAGGGGGGAGCCGGGGGGGGTCGGGCTCTGCTCCCAGGGAACAAGGGACAGGAGGAGAGGGAACGGCCTCCAGCTGTGCCAGGGGAGGGTCAGGTTGGACATGAGGAGGAATTTCTTCATGGAAAGAGTGGTCAGGCACTGGAAGGGGCTGCCCAGGGAGTGGTGGAGTTTTTGGGTTTTTTTATTTTATGCATAAAATGTTATGCATCCCTGGAGGTGTCCAAGGAAGGACTGGATGTGGCACTCAGTGCTCTGGGTTGGGGGACAAGGTGGGGATCAGCCACAGGTTGGGCTGGATGCTCTTGGAGGTCTTTTCCAACCTCAGTGATTCTGTCATTCTGTGGTTCTATCCAAAGATCAGGAACACTGTTACAAAAGCAGCAGTGCCAGCAGTCAGGAGCAGCCCCAGCAGCGCAGTGGCGTGTGCCTGTCTGTCACACTCACCATTTAAGCTGTCAGCAACAAAGATACCCCAAAGCTGCTTATGGCTCTCCTCAGACTCTGCCTGATAGCTCTTATCATGTGATAGGCAGCCTGCCTTTGGCAGGAGAGAGCAAACCCAAAGGAAGCTGGGATTTGTGTGCACTGGTGACAGAGGTGATGATGGAATCAGGTTCCACCTCATCCTCTTCTTCCCAGCTGCCTGCACTGGAAGTGCCCTCGGGTTACACGGGCACCAGCTGTATGCACACCTCCCCTTCCCTGCCTCCTCCTCAGGCACAAGTCCAGGAGCCTGTTAGAGGTGGGAAAGTTCCCTGCAAATGTTTCTGGGGAGAGCAAGGCATTTACTGGCACTGCACAGCAACCACGGAGGGTGTCTGGGGACTAGGAGACAGCAGATGTCACTCCTGTCTTCAAGCAGGAAGATCCAAGGAATTACAGGCTGGGCAGCCCCACCTCAGTCCCTGGGGAAGTGATGGAGTAACTAATCCTGGGAGCCAAACATATTAAAGCCCTGGGAGTCACTTCCAGCTTGTATTTCTGAATAGTCAGCATGGATTTACAGTGGAAAATCCAGCCTTACCAATATGGTGAACTGATGAGCTCTGAGACTGAAGGGAGAGCTGGAGATGTTGTTCATCCCAACACGAGCAACCTTCCCGCACTGCCCAGCACAGCCACCCTCACAGACACTGCTGGGATACAGCTGTCACTGGGCATGCAATTCCAGAGGCAGGAGGTCACTGGGGGTGTGCCCACCCCAGGGATCCACATGTGGCCAAAACTATTTAACCCCCCCATTCCTGAGCAGCTCGGGGACAGAGCTCCTCAGCCAGACACACCCAGTGGTGCTGCTGGTCAGAGGGACCTCGGCAGGTCCCATCGAGTTCAACAGAGCAAAGGGAAGGTCCTCCACCTGAGGGGGACAATCCCACGCACCAGTACGGGCTGGGGGACAGCTGGGGGTGAAGAAGACCTAGGACCCCTGGGGACAACGAGGTCAACAGGAGCCAGCAGCACATCCCTGCAGCACAGGTGGGTACCATCACCTCTGAGGGCATCAGACAGGAACAGGTTGCACTGGCACAGGTTGCCCAGAGAAGCTGTGGCTGCCCCATCCCTGAAGTGTCCAAGGCCAGGTTGGACAGGGCTTGGAGCAACCTGAGCTAGTGGAAGGTGTCCCTGCCCAGGGCAGAGGGTTGGAACAAAACGATCTTCAAGATCCCTTGCAACCCAAACCACCCTGTGATTCTGTGACTAGGGAGAGCACTGACAGCAAGGACAGGCAGGTGATCCTTCCCAGCTGGAATGCTGCTCCAAGGACTGCTCATTTTAAACTGAGCAGTGGACAAAACAGAGAACTGTCCAGGAAGCCAGGACCAAAAGCAGGAGGGTTCCAGCACAGCAGGAGTAATCCAAATTAGTACCACCACACTGGGTGTGACACTGCAGAGCGTGAGAGAAACATGTCCATAGGCAACACACAGGTTCCAGCTCTGCCACTGGGATAGTCCACCACAAAATACACCTGATGACAACCAACACCCTGCTGGAAGCAGCTCATCAGACAGGAAAAGACCCAAGATTAAAGCTTCTTAAGCCTGGGATGGATCCTGAGCACTGCACACAACAGTGACTTCAACATTCAGTGTCTCTGCAGGAACAAACAAACTCCACGTGGTAGTTTGGTCTGGGCCTTCCTTGGTGACCAGTTTGTAACCAAGGAAGGGTCCAGATTTACCCAGTATTCCCTACGATTTTTACATAAGCCAGACTATAAGAAGAAAGGAGGAGAGGCCTTTGCTCTCTTTCCTTCCAGCAGCTTTGGAGGTGCAGGTTCCCTGCTGTCGGGTCTGTCGGGTTGGGGAGCGAGGCCTGGTCGGGCCTTGCCGACCTTGGGAGACAGAGGTTGCCGGCGATCGTTCCGGAGCGACTCTCGGTTGTCCCAGGGGAGTAGTGAGATATTTCTTTGCTAACTCTTTTAGTTGCTAGATATTGGGCTACTAATCAGGATATATATATATTTTATTTTGGTTTTGTTCCTTTTCCCTTCCCCCTTCCCGTTCCCTTGTGAAATTGTATATATATTTCAATTGTATATAACTGTAACATAAGTGTAAATATATTTATATATATATTGCTTTAGCTGTCTCTCTCTTGTTTCGGGTTTTCTTGGTTGTTTTTCTCCCTCTTCTCCCTGAGGTTTGGGGGGGGGGAGGGGGAACTTCTTGTGGTAAGGTTTGGAGACTTGGCAGGGAGCCAGCTTCAAACCATATCACTCCACCAGGTTGGGCTTCAATTCAAAACAGAAAAATGCAAGAAAATAAGGACACCTGGTAAAAATACTGCAGGGGGAAGGGAATATCAACAAGGATCTGGTACAAATTAAAATTACTGTATTGGATCATATAATTCACCAACAACATTTCCAGCCACGCAGAAAGACAGCAGAGCCTGAGAGCAGGCAAAGAGATGCCAGGAAGGAAAATAAAAAGAAAAGGAAAAATAGGGAAAAAAAATCAGCTTTCTGAAAGAAAATACTGGGAAAGGTCAAATCCTGACAGATTCTGTGAGAAAAATCTGCAAAAGGCACAGGAACAACCACATGTCTTCTCAAAGACAGCAGGAGCAGGCAGCTTCCACCAGGCTGGAAGTAACCTAAGTATTACAAATGTTCAAAATAAGGCAACAGCAGAAAAACTAAATGCATTTTCCTATATTGATGTTCACCAGGAAGGAGTTCAGAGATACATAGGGGAAATCTCAACCTCATTAAGAGCTTCTGCTCATAAATGAACAAAAGGAACAACGAATGACCAGGGCCAGGCAGGTCCCAGGAGCTCTCCCAGGTGAAACCGCTGCGTTATTCCATGTGTAAAGCCTTGCCTGGAACGGTGAGAACCAAAGTGGGTGATGCCAGCCCTTAGGAAGGACTCCAGGGCAGGCTCAGGCAACTGCTGGTACATTTGCTGGCCAGGCTGAGCCAACCAACAGACATTAACCTGGGTGTGCATCAGTTTTTATGCACACAGGAGGAGGGAGGGGATGACTCAGGTGTCTGGTAGAGGTGCCAGCAAGCACCTGATCCCTACAGGCAGATATTCCTCTGCTGCATGTCGGGAAACCTACTGCCATTATCCAGCAAGGCTCCTCAAGGGCTCCTCAGACAACTAAACTGGCATGAGATAGGGGGGATGGTGTTCCCATGGAAAAGGCAGGGATAAAAGGCGAGAACAATTAGTCAGTTCTCAACACAAACAAGAAAACTGCCATTGAGCCAACCTGCCCTGACTGTTGTCCCCTCCCTGCCTGGGTGTGCTCAGCACCTGTTTCTCTCTCCAAACTACCCCAGGAGTCTGCAAGGTAAAAGCAGGTCATGGGAACTCAAGACAGTGCAAGTCCCCAAAATCCAGAGCATGGCCTCCCGTGAACTCCTGCAGCACCAAACAGTGACTCATTCCTGCCCAGCTCACAGGGTGTGCAAAATGGAGCACCAAAAGATGGAGAGCAGCATCCTGGGGCCAAACCAGCTCCAAGGTCAGACTGCACACCCGAGCAGCAATGGGCAGTGTCAGAGCGGAGCCCTGGGTGGGACTGTCCCCAAGGCCACTGTGTGCAGGCAGTGGTGGGCAGGGACATGAGGTACAGCCACTGCAGGGCTGGCTGGGGCTGGTTCCAGGGATCTGCAATGCAGCACTGACTCCAGCCTTCACCAGGAGCTTCCCTGTGCTCTGCAAAGCAATTTACAGCATCTGCTCCCACCAAGCACAGGCTGTGCCCGCGGGAGCTCTCAGTGCTGCAAACGAGCAGCTCTCAGGAGGATGAGCCCGGCCAGAACCACGGCCAGCTGCTCACCCAGCACACCCCGGGGCCCTGCTTCCTGCAAACCTCCCCTGGTGCCACGGCAGAGGGCTCTGGGAGCAAAAGGAACACGGCCACTGCTGCAGGTCTGGCAGCTGGGTCCCTCCAGGACACCCAGACCGGAGGAAATTAAGGTTTGTATAATGCATGAGGTACAATGCTCAGTGCAGGTATTTTTGTAACTCAATTACTCTGGAAAAAAATCTACCAGGGGAAAACCACCATTTGAACAGACCAGGACACTTCCCTGTCCAAATACACACTTCCACCTGCTTCTGGCTGTAAAAGTTCTGCTCATTTGGGGTTTCTGGGGTGGTGGGTTTGATCTGTTTTGGCATTTTATACTCAAGTTTGGCTCATGAAATCACACTTCAGTTCATGCCTCAAGGGCCAGGACAGGTCCCAGGGCAGCAGAGCTGAGTGACAGCACAGAGAGGCAGGTCCTAAACACATCCCTGCATTCCCAGAGTTCAGCACCACTGTGCCCTCCACCCTCAGCAGAGTTCACCTGGGGCAGGTATTTTATCTGAGTGGATCATTCAGTATCTCCTTTAACATTTTTCCCCATTTTTCAAACCCTCTCCTGCCTTGTGCTGCATGTGATACTCCCTTCCTGCAATTAATTACTCCTGTCTACAACCTACATCCTGAATTCTGGGAGAACCTCCCTAAAGCTGCACCAAAGCACAGAAACCAAACCTGTTAATTGGCTGCTTTGAATACAAAACCCTCCTGTGTGGGCTGAGCTGAAAAATTCATCTGTTTTCTGCCTTTCTCACAGAAGTAAAACCCAGAGTCAGGTTCTGTCAGCCACCCCAGAGCTGTAATTAAAGAATCCAACTTGTGCCCACACTGGGGCTGCTTTTCCCTTTTGTCCTGGTGCATGAAAACCCTGAGAACAAGAGGGAGTTCTCCTGACTCTGCTCAGCACTCCCATATGATGTGACAGTGAAAAAATGCCCCGAGTAACACAAGTAAATGACAACAATGTTTTTAAAATAGTTCAAATATTCCAACTGTGTAATAGGAAGAACAGCAAAACCAAAATAAACAAGAAAGATCACAAAAAGGCCTGAAGTCCTTCATTAAAACAGTGATCCTGTTAGTTAACCAGACCCAGTTCCCAAGGAAGAAATGCTTCAGAGAAACAGTCAGAATTATTTTAGCACCTCCCATTCTGAGAAAGAGCCATGTTTAAAGTTTTAGTCTCTAAAGACACAGGAGTTTTGTTAAATAACCTCCTGTATTCACCCTCCCAAATCTGAAATGCCACTCCCCCTCCACCCAAACTTTGACAACAATTCCTTTGGGGTTCAAAGCTGCCAGAGCAGCAGTGACACTTACTGCCCAGACTGGAAGTCCTTCTCGTTCACCACAGCACAGTTGGTCAAGGACAGCTCGTCTGTGGGACATCTTGCTGCTTGCATAGGCTGGGAGAGAGAGACGGGGGAAAAAGTCAAACCAAATTCTGTTTTTCTTGTGCTAAGCCAAGCCTCAAGACTTCTGTCAATCCACAAAGCACAAAACAGGTCTCGTGAGTCCTGGCACACTCAGAGTCCATTGGTACCAACAAGCTCCTCTCCCTCTTCCAGGTTTCTCCCTACACTTCTGTGTCACAGGTACTTCCATCCCAAAGCTCTGCACTGTGGGAGTACCCTGGATTTTCTACCCCACCTATAGAAAATCCTTTAAAATCCCCCAGGAACAGGCCTGCCAGGCAAATGCTGTACCCCTGCCAGTGAACCCTGGTGCTCATGAAGCTTCCCTGGGCGCTGCCACGAGGCAGCAGGTACCAGCATTCCCTGGAAGGTGTTTCTTGCCCAGTAACAGGACACTGGGATATTCTGAAAGCTGCTAAGGGGAGCTGGAGCCAGAGCAACTCCCCCACAGCCCTGGGCAACCCTATAGCACAGTGTGACCTTCCTGCTTCCCTGCCATCACCCAGAACACTGGGATTTGAGCACATCTATTCTGGATGTACACCTTCACACAGGGCAGTACTGAGGGTCCACAGGAAGGTTTAACCTCAGCCAGCTGCTGTCCAACCCCAGAATCCCTTTATATCACCTCTCAAAAGAAATATCACAGAATATCATGATGCAAATATTTTCAACTTTATAGGAAACATCCCAGATCCATAAAACACAGAGGAAAATTAAGTTAAATAGCCAGTTCCAGCCTATCACTAAAAAAAATTACTGCAACAAATTTGGTGGGGGGGTCCTCCTCCTTTCTTTTGTTTTTTAAATTCAAAGGACCAATCCTATTTCAATGGTCTGTTCATTTTTGTCCCTTCCACTATTACTCACGAATCAGCAGCTAAAAACCCAAATCCCAGCACTCCCAGCCCCATCCCCATCATGAGGCAGGATGGGTCATACACAGGGAGTTCAGCAGAGGAACCTCAGCCCCATCCTGCACCTCCCTCAGCCCGTCTGCTTCTGCAGATTATTCCAGAAAACAATGGCTGAGCAATGAAGATTGGGAACAAAATGCCTCCAGAACTGGGGAGAAGGATGGCAAATGCAAGATGTTTCTACCCTTAGCTATGGACTGAATAAATTTAATTTGGGGAAAAGCTAAACTTGCCCACAGGGTGTCATTTTCAGAATTAAAGCACAACTACCTCTACCAGATACAAATTTACAGGCAGTGCAACAGGAACTATTTGACAGTGTCAACCCACTGCCAAAAGCAATCCAGGATGGATTTTTCTCTTAAGACACCCTTAAACCCCAGCACAAGTGCAGGAAACACACAGATCCCAATACACACATGCAGATCATTTCCCAAGGGTTATTGTCCTGCTCTGCCTTCCTCCCCCAGCCCCTCTGGGCCAAGGATCAGAGAAAATCCCTCCAGAGTGGCCTGCAGCCAGTCTGCCCCAGGGCTCACATCAACTTTTTATGTCACAATGGGATTTGTCTCAAGTCCTTGCTATTTAGAACAGGACCAATTCATTACTTCTGAATAATGCTCAACTGCCCTTGACAGACGTGACAGCACAAAAGGATTTCATTTTCAGCCCTGAAACAGATTTATCCACCTGAACGTGAAGTGCAATAAGAGACTCAAATGTTCCTCTAATAAAATATACATCAGTGGATTTCTGAGGCCCACAGCCTGCCTGCTGAGCCTCA
Organism: Lepidothrix coronata; assembly: GCF_001604755.1. Classification (NCBI taxonomy): domain Eukaryota; kingdom Metazoa; phylum Chordata; class Aves; order Passeriformes; family Pipridae; genus Lepidothrix; species Lepidothrix coronata. The sequence goes on along the minus strand of NW_016690504.1, from coordinate 222,506 downwards.
CTGGCTTGAGCACCTCACACAAAATACTCATTTTATCACCTCTCCTCCCATCTGCAGGGAGAGTCTGGTGAAGGACATGCCCGGATAAAACGCATTAGGAGGGATATTTTTGGAGAAAACAGAGCATGGAGGTCCTGGATTAAACCCTTTTACAGCACTAGTCCTCAACTGCATTTTTAATCCTCAGTGACAAACTGCTTCCTACACCAAGCTGCTGCTGTCCTGTAGCATTCCTGGGCTCCCCTGCAGCATTCCTGGGCTCCCCTGCAGCATTCCTGGGCTCCCCTGCAACATTCCTGGGCTCCCCTGCAGCATCCCTGGGCTCCCCTGCAACATCCCTGGGCTCCCCTGCAGCATTCCTGGGCTCCCCTGCAGCATCCCTGGGCTCCCCTGCAGCATTCCTGGGCTCCCCTGCAGCATCCCTGTGCTCCCCTGCAGCATCCCTGTGCTCCCCTGCAGCATTCCTGGGCTCCCCTGCAACATTCCTGGGCTCCCCTGCAGCATTCCTGGGCTCCCCTGCAACATTCCTGGGCTCCCCTGCAGCATTCCTGGGCTCCCCTGCAGCATTCCTGTCTGCAGCTGGGAACACTTTGCTTCAGGAAAAGCACAGACCCCACGGGATGCATTTCAAATCCAGCAAGCTCTGCAGGAGGATGGATGATGGCAAAGCACCCTTGGGTGTCTGACACGTGGAATAAGGGGATGCAGCATCAGCACCGACCGTGCCAGCCTTCCCAGGGCCCGGCTCATCCTCCTGCCAGGGTTCTGGCAGGAGCCCAGTTCTCCCTGGCAATGACCAGCATTTCAGATGGCAATTCTACTCCCAGCTCTCCAGCTCCTCAAGCTCCAAGACTCTGAAGATCTTCAGCACATTATCAATATTCTGAACAGGTTTGAACATCAGACAGATGCATGAAAGGGGCGTCACTCCCAGGTGTGAGGTTCCACAGAAAGGGACACCTTGAAGAAATCTGGACATGGAAGAGGTGAGGATTAAACTGGAAAGCTCCCAGGCAGGAGGGAGGAACACACTGTTCTGGGGAGATGCAGGGGCTTCCTCTTCCCTGCCCTCCCCAGAAAGCTCAGATCCCACAAACTGCTGCTCACAAGGACATGGCCAGGGCTGCTCCTGAGGAATTTTTCCTGGCATAAAAGCAGCGGTCCAGGCCTGTAACACATGGCTGGCATACACCAGTGGGGGCACTGTTAGGAACACTTTAAGCTCTTGCATTTTGGTTCCAGCCTCCCAGGACACCAGCACCAGGACTCCTGGAACCTGCCCCTCTCCACTGTCCAACACTCACTGCCTGCACTCACACCTCAGCTCAGGGAATAGAGGCAGCAAGGTGAGTATTTCCAGGAAATCTCAAAGTATAGTTACACCAGCTGATTTTGAGCAAGCTGGCAGGTTACTGGTGGCAACTGGGCAAGGCACAGGTCTAACAAAGCAGAGAGCAGCTCCTGCAGGTGACAGCAGATGCCACCTGCTGCAGTCCCCTCGGGCTGGAGGTGACCCACATACACCCTCACAGGTTGCCATTATATCAGTGTCCACAATAAAGATAAATCAGCTTTAAAGAAGGCAAATTAGGCTTAAATTAGGCAAAAGAATCTTCCCTGCTTCAGGTATTGTGTTTTACGAAAGCAGTGACTCCAAGGACAGAGAAGTCCCAGGGAGGTGCCTGCACACCTGAGGCAGGTCCTTCCTTCGAAAGCACCCCTGCTCCAGCATCAGCACCCACCATCAGCCTCCCAGCACCCACAACAAACCCAGCAGAGGCTGCTCCAACATTTCTCCTGTTTGCCAAGACAAAAACAAGCCCACATGATGCACTGATAAGTCTCACTCTGGGAGACAAAGGTGAAGGACCCCACCTTCGGGGTTGTGACAAAGCAGGAGCGTGTCCTCGACTGCTCCACTGCTGAGCTACTGCTCAGCAGGAAAACCCAGCCCCAGGAGGCTCAGTGACACTGGCATATTTTATTTTTACAAAGAAAAGTTGCCCCAAAGAACAAACAGCTTCATAATACAAACAATCACCATGATATCTGATCTTTCAGAGATTTTTCCCAAAGCTGCATGGATTCCTGCTTTCCTCCACAAAAAATATGAAACTACCTCCTCAGAATCACAGAATAGTTGGGGATGGAAGGGCCCTCTGGAGCCCATCCAGTCCAACTCCCCTGCCAAGGCAGGGTCACCTGGAGTAGGTGACACAGGAATGTGCCCAGGTGGGTTTGGAATGTCTTCATGACCTCCCTGGGCAGCTGTTTCGGTGCTCTGCCACCTCCATGGAAAGAAGTTCTCATGTTGAGGTGGAACTTGTTGTGTTCTAGTTTATGGCCATGCTCTCACATGTTAGGAGAGCTCAGCCCAGAAGGCAATGCTGTTATTTGGATATTTTCATACACACATAAACCACATCTTTTGTGTTTTGTGAGCTGTGAATTCACCTCTTGTGAATCCTTTAGGCTGACAACAGAGAAAGCCAAGAAAAACCATGTTTCCCATCACTCAGACCCCGCTGCAGACAAGGTGGTGGTACATGCAGAAGTGCACTGTACCTGCCAGCTGCTACTGAGAAGAGCTAAAACACTGAGTGATAAGGTAGAGATGCTCTTCATTTGAAACAACTGAACTCCTTGCACTTCCTAATGCTGCACAAGAGATCATGAAACAGCCTCTAAAGGCCAGGCAGGTTTTGTTCTGTGCACTGTTTCCATGTGGTTTGTACAAATACTGTAAAGTGTTGTATTTTAAAATTTTCCTTTGTGTAAAACACAGGCACAGACACATCCCCAGGTGTGCAGAGATGGAACTTCTGTCACCCAGGAGTTGGCAGACAACTGTTAGAACATGAGACATCTCTGGGTACCAGACACCTTCATTTCCCCTGCAGAGCCTCCTGCCAGCTGCACACAGAGCGGGATCCATGCTCCCAAAGGCATCCAAGCTTTTCTTTAACTGGTGGGCAGCAAAGTCACTCCAAGCCCAGACTCCATCACCCCGAGAGGGCAAGGAAGAACTCATGCAGGTGCTGTTCCTGGGAAGCAGGGTCAGTCCAGCCTGCTGCAGGCTCTGTGGAACCAGGGCTGGCTTGAAGTCAAGCACTCACCACTACAGGTCTGCAAATAAAATTGAGTTTGAGTGCTGAAAGGAAGAATTATGATGTTAAAGGAGCTTTGAAGATAAACAGGGACTGAGATGATGATTCACATACCCAACACATTACCCAGGACTATGCTCCTGATGGAAAGCAGACACACAGAGTGACACAGACTGTGCCAAAGATCCGAGGGATCACAGGATCCCAGATGACCACAACACCTCTGGGCTGCACACAGGGGACAACCAGCAGCACCAGAGATGAGCTGCAGAGCTGGGACAGCAATGGGAGGACACAAACCAAGCTCCTTGCACAGGGAGCCTGAGGACTGTGCTCTCTACATGCACATATACACCACGGGGCTGAGTAACAGCTCTGTACTAAAGGACAGAAAAAAGGGGTGTAAAGCAACAGTAATGCCTGCACAGCTCCCAGAGGGCAGGTAAGAATGGAAGGAAGCTGCTCTGTGACAGCCCACAGTGGGAAACAGTAAAGACAAAACCAAAATTCCCCTAAAGAACAACTCAGTGGTGTTTAAGAAAGGAATAACAAGGTATTGCCTCCATCAGAGACCAGACTCAGCAACAGGAGCTGTCCTAAATGCTGTGGTTCTAAAATGTAAAAAAAAAAAAAAAAAAAAAACACCCAAACTTAAAAAACTTAACTAAGGAAGCTTACTAGCTTGCAGAAGGTTTAGAGAAGGTTTTTCTGGACATCTTAAAAAAATATTGACTAAAGCTTCCCCAGCCACAAGAAGAGTTCAAACACCTACAAAGAAGTGTTTGGAACAGCAGGTCTGGCCAGACAGGCCTTTCCAGACCTGCAATTGCTGTGCTGGCAGGATAAGCTGCTGTCCCTGGAACGAGGAGCCCGACTCCCTGCTCAGGCCTGGCTGTTCCACCAGCTCCATCTGACCTCTATTTGCTTTGCTGAAAGCTTTTATTCTCTTCAGGAAGGAGCTTCGTTCTCTCACTAACAAGCTCATAAATACCAATTTTCTCCTCCTGATAAAGAGGAACACATTAGGAACGCTAAAAAATCTCAGAATTATTTACATTTTGTCAAAGCCAGGGACCTCTGAACGAGCCGACACCACGGCAGCCCCAATAGGGTCCAGAGGAGGAGGAGAGATGAGATCCATCCCCGCTGCCCACGCCCACCGGGACCCGCCCACGCCGTGAATCATCTCCCCGTGATCTGCCAGCAACACAAACCCAAACAGCCGAAAACAGGAGAGAGCTCCCATCACCCCCTCCTGCATCACCCAGGGCTGGGAACGAAACCGGGAATGTTCTTCCTGCGCTGTCTGTGCCTGTGGCACCGGGAACATCCTCCCCTGGGAACAGAGCTCTGCCCCAGCACAGCAGGGCAGGGGGGGCAGCAGGAGACACCAGACTCCTCATGGCCACTCTTTATCTACCACATACACCCCACACCTTCCCAGTTCCTCTGTGTGAGAGCAGCTCCCCCGTGGGCCTGGGCAGCAATCCGGAAATTACTTCTGTCCTGGCACTTGACACCCACTTTATCAGGGCAGCCACGAAAGGATATTGGTTTTCAGGGAGGCAGCTGCTGCTTCCCTTTGTTTGCAAAGCTCACATGAACTCAGATGTGCAAGGCCTGATCTGTCACTGCAGCACTATTACCTGGGGCAGTGAGGAAGGTGCTCACACCTCTGGGAACTGGGCTCTGCTATCCTTTATTTAACAACGTTATCAGAAAGACAATTTACAGCTCCAAGCCAAAGGGTTCCAAGAGTTTGCCTGATTAACAGAGAAACAAGAGTGTAAAGGAGGGTTTCCACAAGCTACTGTTGTGGCAGAGCATCCCTAATCCAAACACACGGGTTGCTCTGCCCCAGGATGTCCTTCTCCAGCCCAGCTCTTTCCAACATGGTCAGCCAGTGGATCTCGGGAAATACACCTGTACCTGAGCTGCTGTGCCACGGAACCAGGGGGCTGTTCCCCCACAGCTCAGCCTGAACAGCAGCTCCACCTTCCCTTTAAGCAGTAATGACCCAAGAGAGGTGCATTTGTAATTAACTCATCCACTGGTAGAGTGGATGTTGCCTCACGTTCCTTAAGCGAGCCAGGATGACCAACAATTTAATCACAGGGAATTGCTACTTGTGTTTCATCTAAAGCTCTTAAAAAATGCCAAGGGAATGAACCCCCAGCAGCCACTGTAAGTGTCAGCCTGGGATGCAGGTCAGGACACCTCATGGATGCAAATTTCTTCTCATTTATTTAGCAAAGTTACCCAACAGCAACAAGGTTAAAAATATCCCTGTAAACCTGGAATGTGCCTTGTGAACACCCAGGCTGCTGCTGTCCCTGAGTATTTACAGCTCGCCCCAGCACTGACACCTGGCACTGAACTCCCCGGGACTGACTGATGTACCAAACACACCCAGTCATGAGCAATTTGTGTTCAAGACACAAAAGCTTGTAAATATTTCTGTATTTTCTACAGACAAAGCACATGACACAACTCCAGGGCAGCAATTACTCCAGATCTTTTAATAGAAGGTCACTGCTTTATTGTACCCCAGGAGACCAGAGAGACATGGTAAATCTCTTTGTGCTGCAAACCTTTGCCCTCCCTGGAGGGAGGCTCTGCCAGCATGGGAAGGAGCACAGCAGTGGGGCAGCAGTGCCTGAGGAATCAGATCCAGCCTCGGTTTTACGAGCAGGACCAGGAGCAGTTGGCTCAAACACAGTTACAGGGCACTCCATCGGAAGCTTCTCCACCAATTTTAGCAACTGTGTTCCTTGTTTGAATGCTTCTGTTCACAGACCTTCTCCAACACAGCTCTCCAACTCCTGGAGATCAAAAAAACCTCCTGAAAATGGTCAATATGGGAACTTTGTCACTAAATTCTGGTCTCTGCCCTGATGCCTCCTGAGAGCATCATGCAGAACCTCGTACTGCCAAAACCAACATCACTGTCCCTGCTCAGGGCTGTCACTGCTCCAGCTCTCCCTAAAGCTCATCCCCTCTCACACCTGGACACAGCCACCACCTCCTGGATCAAAAAAAGATCCCAGCGTGACCAGAGGACCTACATTTTAGTTGTCATGTAAACAAAGGAATCAGTGATGATTTCATTGCACTGAAACTATGTCCTGCCTGGTGGGTATTGCAGTAAAGTAGAATATATAAAACAGTCACTACTTTCCAGGGACTGGTTTTCTGTAGACTCAAAGAGATCTGATTTTATGGCAGAGGTTCCCCCAAATTCATAGTCAGGGCTTCTCCTGAGCCACAGGGTCTTGTCCTGAATGACCTTTGTGCTCTGAGGCACAGGACACAGAACAGGAGAGGAAGAGAGAAGACCTTGCAGTGCTATGGGGGAAAATAAAGGTAAAAAAGTAATACTTAAGAAATTCCCACTTGAAATGATCCTCAAAAGGATTCTCTGATTTCTTACAGATTTTTTTCTCTACTAAGAAAAAATCTGAACTAAATTTAATTATTCTGGCCTGTACTCATAAGTAAAGAGGTACCAGCACCCCCAAAACTGGGGATGGGGAGGCAGAACAGACATCTCTCTACTGCACTGACTTTTTAAGCACAAGCTGTGGACACGCTGCTTCTGCAAGACCAAGACAGGCAACAAATTAATCAGAGATGACAGGGTCAGATATCCTGTTCCCACAAACATTCACATGGTCACAGTTATCAGCATTTTATTTTAAATAATTTTAGATTTTTTAAATTCTAATAATCTCTGTGATTCTATTCTAATTCAGCAAGGGCTTTCCAAAGGCAGGAGCCCTGCAAGAAGGTCACAAGTCCATTTGAGATGATTTCACAAGCCAGGTACGAGGTTGCAGAAGTGATCTCAGAAACAGAGACCGAGATTGAGTTATCTCCCATTTCCCTAAGACATTGCTACAAATCTATTTCTTCATATCACACATTAGGAAACACTAAAAAAAGCTAAGTGATGCTGGCAGGCTCAGTACAGGCTGCGAGAAGGAACCAAGTTGATTCACAAATGCTTCTCCAGTTGCCTGACGACGCCTGCAGCTCTGAGGGCTGCTTCCATATGTTATCAGAAACCAGACATTACAGCTTTAACCCATAAACACAAACCCCAGCCCTCATCATTTCAAAGTCTCTACCAAGCTATCCAAGCTAAAACTGTACCGTTTGGGTTTTAAACACTTTTAAATAATTTAAGCAAACGATAAGCCAAATGTTATTTATTGTATAGTGCTGGTTCAGGTATATTATATATATTAGAAGTTAGGAAGGAATTCCTCCCTGTGGGGGTGGGGAGGCCCTGGCACAGGTTGCCCAGAGAAGCTGTGACTGCCCCATCCCTGGAAGTGCCCAAGGCCAGGTTTGATGGGGCTTGGAGCAACCTGGGACAGTGGAAGGTGTCCCTGCCCATGGAATGGATGGGCTTTAAGGTCCTTCCAACCCAAACCATTCCATGATTCTGTGATGACTGCAGGAGCACAGGAGAGCGGGGTTAGCCCAGCAATGCCTTCAGCAGCCTGGAACACCAAGGGACATGGTCTGTCCTTCGCTGCCTTCCCACTCCTGCTACACTCTAATAGTTGATATCAACAGATCTCAGGAACCCCTTCTGCTCAGTCTCAGGCTCTCCAGAGGAGCTACAGCCCTGCTCTGCAGGGTGAGGCAACATCCAGTAGGGAAAGCAAAACCATTTCCAACCCAGTGCAATGGGAATATGAGAAGAAAATAGGGCAGTGTGTGCCATGACTGGGCTAAAGGCAACACCACTCCAAACGAGCCATAAAGAGCAGAGAAAGGAAATTGGAAGTGTTAAACTGATGACACCCTATAAACCAGCCACTATTTCTAGCCCTCATGAACTGTTACACAAGTTCAGCTATCGCAGATCTGACATTTCTTAAAGGAAACCAGGGCAGTGTCTCTGGTGGGGGATGCACACTGCACAGGAGTGCTCAGCACACACAGCTGCCCCGGGGAGCAGCAGCCCTGCCCCATCGGCCAGAGGGACCTGCACCACAGGGATCCCTGTCCCACACCAGCCTCCTGCTGGATCCACAGCCTGACACTGGCTGGAACCAGGCACAGAAGTCATCCGGCCTTTTCACGTCCCTCTGGGAACTAATTTCTAACGAGGTTCAAATCAATTAGTTACAGACAGTACCAGTGAACTTCCAGGGGTCCAGTTGGTACAAGGGATCAGTAATCAACCACAGACACAGCAGCTTCCCAACGTTCCCTCTCCTGCAGCAGATTCTGGCTGATGCCCTGGCAAGCCTCCCTGCTCTGCCTGTGTGCCTAATGATTCCCATGCAGAGAGATCCAGAATAAATTATTACAGAAACAGCCATTATTTCTAATCATCATAAACTGTTTTTCCTGTAAACTTCAATCACTGCTAATCACCGTCTCTTCCTTGCCATGGAGAAACCCAGTGCAATTAGGGGAGCAGAGCAACACACCTGAAACAGCACCACAATTAATCACATTTGGCTTATCACTCCCCTAAATTATTCCAAATGTTACTGCAAGTTTAAATATTTTGTCTCTCTGGTACATGAGGAGAGCCATTCATTTCTCCCTGTGAAAGTGTACGTGCACAAATCGAACACCCCAGTCCAGTAAAAGGGATTAAGCTCTAAATCACATTTGCAAGACAGATTTGCAGGGCAGGAGGAGTCACTGAAGCTCCTGAACAGGTTCAAGCACCTGTTAGAAATGCTGACAACAGAAGACCATCAGTGTTCCAGCATCAGCCTCACCTGTTGTGCACAGAGATCTCACACACCCCCACCCTCCCACCGCCTGTTCCTTATTTACACACAGCTCCAGGGGCACATCCGAAGGGATGCTGCTGCCTGCTCTCCCTGACTCCTCACCCTTCCCAGGGGCCAGCTGGAGGGAGCAGGCAACTCCTCTGGTAGCTCCCACCAACAGCTTTAACATTCCAAAGGATCAGATCCAGCTGAGAGAATGAGATGGAAAATTCAGGTTAAGAACTCTCTTCCCGGTGTGAAATAACCTGATAATTCTGCAACAACTGCATCTGTAGGTAAATCAAGAAAACACTGAATAGCAAGAAGCTTCCTGGTAACACAAGCAGAGTATCACCCATCAAACTGCCACATTAGGAGGCAAGTGAACACCAATCTTTCCCTTAAATCTGCATAAATCCCTCTTTCCTCCACCAGTCTTCCAAGCTGGCCAAATAAAGGCACATTTTCTCAGATTTTTAGTAGCACCAAAGCTCATAGCAGCAGGAAAAGCTGAGGATGATCCTTCTCCTTCCTCCCCACACCCCCAGTCACCAGTCCCAGCACTCAGTACATGAAGACTCCTGAGCCCACCCAGAGAGTGTTCTCTGGTGACACAGCACTGGGAGGGCTCAGGGGAGCAGGGCAAGGCAGCACCACTGCAGCCAGCCTGCTTTGGGCTTCAAGGACTCTCAGAACCGTGTGCAGTGTGGCTTAAATGATCTGACCACTGACCAGAGCTCTGGGCGCCCACTGGGGCCACACAAAGCTAAAAAAAGCACTCAGGGCACACACATTTCCCTGGGCTGGTGCAAAGGACAAAGAAAAAGGTGCAAGGGAAAAAGTGAGACCAGGAATGTGGAGCAGGGACAGAAGAGAAGCTCTTAACAAGAGACAGACCACAAAACATGGTTTTTTCCCCAATTACTCAGCACATTTCAGGGGTGGCTCTGGAGCACCTGTGATGCACAGCACATCCCTGGGCCACACTTCTCACCCCTGCTCTGCACCACAGCCCTGCACCAGCTGCCCTCCATCCATCACCCAAACACGGCACAAAAACGCTTGGAAAAACGATTCTCCAAGATTTCCATCACTGAATTATTTGGCCAAGAGACAAGATTCCAGCTGGAGGCAGGCACCAATGAAAAATGTGACTTTCCCAAGCTGATATCCAGCAAAGCATGACTGAGCTCCTGGCAAAGGGCAGAGCAATCCAAACACATCCTGCAGCACCTGGACACCTGCAACAGAGGGGATGGACAGGGCACCACAGGAAGGGATTTCACAGACGAGGCTGGGCCTTCACATTTTAAGGCCCCTCTGGCCACTTGCTGATGTGATCTGTGACCAATAAGGGATTTTTTTAGTTTTTAAATAAATACAGAACAAAACTACTGCACAACCCTTGAGGTGTTTTCACCCAACACAATGTGGACCCACATCATAGAACTGTGCCTGCCTGGTCCCCACAGGGCAGAGGAGCAAATCTCCCCATATCCCACAGCACCCAGGGGTCACTAGGGCCTCACAGCACCCTCGGGGCACCCCAGAATCCATCCACACACCCCATCCTCACAAAGGCTCCTCAGGGAATTCCACAACCCTGCCCCACATCCCAGAGCACCAAGGGGTCACACAGCCCCCTCACAGCATCCCTAGAGGCCCCTGCCCCACAGCCCACAGGGAGAGGGGTCACCACAGCCCCAGAGCACCCCAGGGCACCCTAAATCCTGAGAGCAGCACCCAGACACCACAAGGGCTTCACTGCACTCTCGGGGGACCCCACCATCCTGCCCCACACCCCCTTAGGAAAGGGGTCACCCCAAGCTCAGGGTGCCCCGAGGAAGCCCTAAACACTCACCCCACAGCACCCAGGGGTTACCAGAAACTCACAGCACCCCAGAACACCCCAGAATCCTGCCCTGCATCCCACAGGGCCACTGCAACCGCACGGCACCCTTAGGGAACCCTAAATCCTGCCTCATACACGCAGGGACAGGGGTCACCCTGGTCCCACAGTATTCCTGAGGGATCCCCCCGGTCCAGTGCCCACACCCCACATCCGCAAGGGGCCACCCCGACCTCGCAGCATCCCTGGGGGACCCCAAACCCTGCCCCAGGGAGAGGGGTGACCGCTGAGGGAACCAACACCCCTGTCCCACACGCCACATCACCAAAGGGCCACCCACCTCAGCCTCACGGGAAAACACAGCGACAGGGGTCACATCACCCCGAGCCCCCCATACGGCCAAGGGGGTCCCCACACCCTCAGAGGACCCTCAGAGCCCCCCACACCGCCGAGGGGAAGGGTCGCCACAGCCGCACAGTACCCGCAGGGGACCCGGCGGGGCCGAGCGGCCACGCGGCAGTGGGGCTGCGATAAGGCCCCGGAGCCGCAGGGGGAGGAGGAGCGCGGCAGGGGCGCGGGGCCGGTCCGGTCCGTGCCCCTCACACTCACCCGCCCCGCCATGTTGCCGCAGCGCCGACCGAAGGCCCTCCCCGCGGCCGCCAGGGGGCGGTGCAGCGCAGGCGCGAGGGGCGGGGGGCGGGGCCACGGGGAAGAGGCCGCGCCCCCTGCGCGGTCGACAGTCTTCCATTGGCTGCTTGGCCCGTCGCTCACAGTGACTGATAGCAGTGCCTTCACGTTGGGCTGGCGGCGCGGGGCGGGGCGTGCTGTCATCATGAGTCAGCGGGAGCGCTGAGGGGATTGGTCGGTGGGGCGGGGTGGGCGGGGCCGCGGAGAGTGGGCGGTGCCTTGGGCTCCCGGGAGTTCCGCGTGGGACCGGGATGGGATCGGGGTGGGATCGGGGTGGGATCGGGATGGGGACGTGGGATGGGGCTCGTATAGGGCGCGGGATGGGACATGGGATGGGAAC